>NC_091175.1:5442784-5540284 GCF_040958095.1 Procambarus clarkii | reverse complement strand
TTGTTTCATTAGGAAACTAGTCATGTTTAAGAGCTGGTACAGACTTGCACAAGGAGTGGAACCTTCTGTCATCGATGGCATAGAACAAAGCAAAGTTTAGAAAGCTATTAGGTAGTCATAGAGAGAAGAAACACCAAGAGAAGAAATGGCTCTGGTTTGCCTCCTATTAATATAAGATTGAAGCTTACAAGCACAGTAATATTATGTGTAGTGCTTGACCAACCTTAGTCCTTAATCTTTAACATAATTGCATGTATTACAGGTGTTAGATCAAGGTGAAGCAACAATGGCCGAGCTGGGACTCACCCCAAATGCCGCTCTGCACCTCAAACCTGCCGCCAGACCTCACCCTCCCGAATCTCTCTCCCTGCAGAGCAGCGGGGCTGCAGTAGTAATCACTTCCACCACTTCGGCTCTGGCCGTCACTCACACCACTAATATGAGTGCCGCCGCCTCCACAGGGATCCAGACCGTGTCGTCAGCAGCCTCGCCTCTGATCCAGGTGCCCCGGCGTGTGCACTCACCCGCCCTGCCACAGATCCCCCCTAACATGCACCCGGACCTTCCTCCGACCCCTGTACCCATTCTCTGCTTCCCCGACTCCCAGGAGACTGCCTCTGATATGGAGTCGTAACATTGCCAAAAATAACCACATTTTGGGTGACGGGAAATGTTTTGTTTAGTGCAGTGCAGTAAACATGAATGTTTGCTGATGTTAGGAATATGTTGGATGTTCTCAGCGTTGATCGCTGTACAAAAAGAGAATATCAAAAGCTAGTGCATATTATTCCTTTTGTACTGATTATTTTTAGCTCTCGACTACATTAACAATATTATATATATATATATATATATATATATATATATATATATATATATATATATATATATATATATATATATATATATATATAATATATATATATATATATATGTCGTACCTAGTAGCCAGAACTCACTTCTCAGCCTACTATTCAAGGCCCGATTTGCCTAATAAGCCAAGTTTTCCTGAATTAATATATTTACTATAATTTTTTTCTTATGAAATGATAAAGCTACCCTTTTCACTATGTATGAGGTCAATTTTTTTTTATTGGAGTTAAAATTAACGTAGATATATGACCGAACCTAACCAACCCTACCTAACCTAACCTAACCTATATATATAGGTAAGGTTAGGTTAGGTAGCCAAAAAAAGCTAGGTTAGGTTAGGTTAGGTAGGTTAGGTAGACGAAAAAACATTAATTCATGAAAACTTGGCTTATTAGGCAAATCGGGCCTTGCATAGTAGGCTGAGAAGTGAGTTCTGGCTACTAGGTACGACATATATATATATATATATATATATATATATATATATATATATATATATATATATATATATATATATATATATATATATATATATATATATATATAAATATATATATATATAAATATATATATAAATATATATATATATATAAATATATATATATATATAAATATATATATATAAATATATATATATAAATATATATATATAAATATATATATATATATATATATATATATATATATATATATATATATATATATATATATATATATATATATATATATATATATATATATATATATTGCTTCAGCTTTTATTAAGCATCCAATTATTAATTTATGTACTGTATATCTTATTATTCATCAGACTAACACTATATTTATTTTAACTTGTTAATAATATTATCTATTATTGTTAATAATATTGATTATATTATTCACAATAACAGATAATAATAATAACAAGTTAGAATAAATATATTGCCAGTTTCACAAGTATTAACATGTACATAAATAATTTACTTGAATGTTTAATAAACACTAAAAGATAATAAAACAATTACATGTATCAATAATTATTCAATCAAAACACTAATGCCTTCCCCAACTTGAGGTTGTGTGATATGTCACCAAGTCACACATGTGCCTGTCACTTAGGCCCTCTTCTGAGGATATAGAATATATTCTATAACAACATATAATGTTATCACTTAACAAATCTTCACATCAACCAAAAATAATTTATGATAATGACACACATCACCTCATCATATAATAATTCAATAAATGAACACAATTCTCACTTTGATTACTTAAATATAGCTGCAAGACTGTTGACATTTCACTTGCGCATTCCAGACTTGCATGATATGAGTTCTCATAGTTATATTTTGCAGCGCAGTTCTTTAGCTGTTGACTAGTTGTGATGTCAAGGCCACTTCTCCGTGGTGTTAAGTGGATGGGTGGTGCCACTAGCGAGTCATCCTTGCCAAATAGTGCTGTCCAAATATCTCCACAAAACAGATATAGAGTACTGTACTTGCACTCTGTATACTCGAGCAGCTAGACAATGTCTGAACTCACATTTTACGGTACATGTGCCAAACTGGCAAGCAAAGACAGAAATGAGGTCATGAAATCTTCATTGACTTGTTGCTGAATGAAAAGAATGACGAGACTGTGTCACCGAACGTTTACACAAGAGTCGCCTTTACAGTCACATGACAAGAGCACACTTCCAGCTGCCTCAACTTCTTTTTGTTGAAAAGTACTGCTCGCAAGAGAGCCTGGAGTACTGCTGACCATCTTGAGATCATCCATTCAGCCCTTCAGGCGGGTCACTAAAGACAATGGCTTAGGGGTTCAGTACAGAGCACAAAAGGCAAGAATACTCTTTCGCACCATCAGCCAAGTGTGTTTGTCCCCCTAATCAACCAGATGTGAGAGCACCATTGGAATGCCTCTAAGTTGGCTAAAATAAACCACATGACATTACATAAGGGAAGTGACAATAGATGTGCTGTATGTCACAGCTCTAACACCAACAGTTAGCTTCCAGTAAAGTAAAAAAAAAAAAAAAAAAAGGCTATGGAGTAAGTCATACTCTAAACTTGGTGCAAGAAGAGAACATATATAGAATAATATCAGCAGCAGATAACTGACTTTTATATGTGAGAATGTTTTTAACCCCCTATGCTAAAGCATTTCTCAGTTGCAACATTTGGTGTACATTTTGTACAGAAAATTTAAATAATTAGTTCTTCTGAAAATGTGTACAAAAAGATGGAAAGTTCAAGAAAAAATATGAAAACAATTGTCGTTAATGTAGCGTGACCATGGTAGATCTAGAGGTATTATCCCAAGAGAGAAGTAGAGTAGCAATAAAAAGGAATAATGCAAAATATGGAAAACACTATAAAAGAATTTCTTTTAAAAATGCAAATTATAACATGATCTCAACAAAAAATTAGGCACAGTAATTGTGGACGCGGGGAGGTGATAAACGAATTTTGAATCCTTTACTGTGGTTTTATAACAGGAGTAAGAGATTCCAGACAAAATTTTATCCAAGACAGGTGTTGATAAACAGAGATTACAGGGAAGTAGGGTACAAATTTGTTTGCCAAACTTGCTCCAAAAATAGTATTTAGAAAATAAAATTGTTGCTATATTCTTATATACAAAAAAACATTTGTAGATTACAAGATAATTTAGATTCCATATATTTGGTTTGGAAGCTTGCATAACAGCATCTCACACTGCCTTGCTAGTTCTCAAGAAGCCTCTTCCTCTTCCATCGCGAAGAATGTATTTGCTGCAATTGACTCCTTATATCATCCATTGTATCTACAAGTTCATTCAGGGAAACCTAGTGTCATCAAAAATAACTATCACCAATTATATTGCATAAATATGTCTAGAATGTGCTGGGGCAGTAGGAAGTCAAGATGTAAGAGGGAGACAAGTTACCTTTTTCGGAGGTTAGGTGAGCAATAATTGTCTCCAAAGTTTGTTGACCACTGTGTATGTGTCTTCAGTGACCTCTGATGGTCAGAGGAGCAACTCAACACCTGTTCAATTGATATCTAGTTGCCCCCCCCGTTTAAGTGCTCACAGACACAATTCAAGCTTCCTGGAAACCACAGACGATCTCATGCATGCAGACCACAACATAAGAGTTAAAACCTCAGCTCATCCTCATCAATAATGGCCAAATGCTCCTTAATCCAGCTACCAAACCCAATATTCATGAATAAAAAAACAATTTAGACAAAACTCGCTCACTACTGATAACGTTCGAACATATCTCGAATAGTGCTTCGCTGACAACCTCTGCTCAAATCGTTACTCTGTAAATGCTTCACCCACTGCAGCCCGTCCTCCAAACAAAAACCCAAAAGTGATTCCATATACCTGCCAAACCCCCTGTTTATGAATGAAAAACGGTTTACACACGACTCAACTGATTTCGTTCGAACACTTCTGGAACAAGTGCTTTACTAAGAAATATTTTGTTCAAACCACAATGCTATAAATGCTTCACCCACGTACTACAAATACAAATAATCGCCAACAGAACCTAAACACCTAACCTATGCCTATATATGCACAATATGCTAATATATTATAATATTACTTTATATTATAGAAAATTCCCATTTTGAATGAACAGCATGTACAAATTTATGAATGTATCTGTGGCATCGAACGCTGGATGTAATGGACTTGAGTCGAGGGTGGGTTGCCCACTGAGGACACAATGTAAAACAGCCCATCTTCCAAACAAAGATCCAAAAGTGATTCCATGCACCTGCTGAACCCTCTGTTTATGAATGAAAAATGATTTACACACGCAACCCATCCTCGGCTCAAGTCCATTACATCCAGAGTCAACCCCACAGACGCATGGTCAACCCCACAAGTCGTGTGGTCTAGTGGTTAAGGTACCAGGTACGCCAAGGTGCATAGTGCTCCTGGCTGTCTGGGGTTCGAATCCTTCTGGGGTGTGGATTTTTCAATTGCATATTGGCTTGGGACCCATTCAAGCTTGTTCACATATTTTATATATATTTATATATATATATATATATATATATATATATATATATATATATATATATATATATATATATATATATCTATCTATCCATCCTTCAGCCTATTTTGTAAGACAGTTTGAGGTACGTTGAGTGGAGGGAGGTGCACTTGTTGATACACACACAGTCCAATATTATGTTTATGGTCCTTTCCACTGGAACGTTAGTGAATAGACTTTCAACATCAAGAGGAGCTTTGATCCCACAGGGTTCTCTCATTTTCAGAACGTCAATAAATTCGTTGATAGATTTAAGAAAGAATGTGGTCTGGATGTACGCCGATATTATTGCATTCAATCTTTCCACAAGTTTATAATTAGGTGTGGGGATCTGCAAAATTATAGGCCTAAGTAGGTAGCCAGACTTGTGCATCTTCACATTACAACAGAAGTAACCTGGTCCAAAATCACCTGTTACTCTTTCAAATTTTTTACCTCAAATCTCCGTGTTCACTGCATCAATGAGGGCGTTCATACTATTTTATGGGTTATGCTGAAGGCTTGTACCACTGAAGCTCCTTTCCTGTGCCCAGAGGGTCAAGCTCTACTTGCAGGTTGATGATGTGACAATGGGGTCCCCATTGGGGGTCTTGTTCACCCAGGCATTCATGTCTCATGTTGAGTCATCCATCATGCAGAGGGAAGAGCGGAACCCTAGTAGCTACTGCAGATATATCAATGATATATTTGTATATATTCACAATGAGAACACATTGGAGAGGCTTTGTGGCAAGCTACAAGAATTCTCAGGCTTGAAGTTGACTGCTGAGAAAAGTGAAGGAGGCAGGATTCCATTCCTCGATGTTCTTGCTGACGATAACTCAGGTAGGTTCATCATAGATATGTACCGTAAACCAACTGATGCAGGAAAATGAGCGAATGGATTGACAGGTATGAGAGAAGCATCATAAATGCATATGTAGGTCATGCAATACATACATGCTCTTCTTGGAAGCTCTTGCACTACGAACTTGAACGAATCTGCCAAATTGTTGTGAACAAAGATTACAGCAATACAAAATTTTACGAAATCATAAGAAGCTAGGCCGCCATCTGACAAAGGAAAATCGGCCCCCAAGGGAAGACATTGTAGTGTATTATAAAATACATTTACACAGGTATTCGAGAATGATAAGGTGATTTGAGATATAATTGACAAAAATCATAAATCTTGCAGTAAAAACACAAGGATTAGTCCTATCATTTATTATAACAACCCTTGTACATCTTCCATTATAAATAACACCTCTGCCCCCTCTGACAAACTGAGGTGTACTAATGTAGTGTATCAATACAAATACAGCTCTGGAGACTGCGCGCTCCAAAATATATGCTACATTAGACATACCACGAATACACTGAGTAGAAATCTTACACTTCATTTGCAAGAGGGAGGTATTAAGCAACATCATTCTCAATGCCACAACACCATCCTGAACCTCCAAGACATCGTGAAAGATATGACAATAATCACACTCACCGACGATTGTAGGAGGCTTCATATGCTTGAGGCTGTGTTCATTCGGGAGCTGACATCAGTAATCAACATCCAGATGAATTCGACTTCGAGCATACAATTGTTCGATGGTCCTTCATTGATCCAAAGAGAAGATGGAAGACCTGGCAGACAGATAGAAGCTGGAGTCAGGCAACAATTACCTCAGCCTATCCTTTGGCACTCCCTATGATTAAGGGTGTCAGGTGAATTGTAGAATGAGGTGTACCCACACTTATGTCTAGATTTATCCTTGTAAGCTCAGTATACCTGTGTCAGATCTACAGAGTGTATTCCTGAAGATGTCACATTGCTGACGAATAGTCGAACAATAAAAATGGAAAGATTAAGTGATCTAGTGTTTCTTCACCCTACAGATGGTAGAAGATATATGTGTAGAATGGAAAATATCCCCCCAAAATTAATAATAGTCACAATGCTGTTGTGTTTAATGACACATATATAACATTATATAAATATACATAACATATATGAAACATACAGTATACTTTAGGCTTATATTGAGGTTCCTAAATTCTTGACCCTTACCAGGATGCACCCCCACAACAGCTGACTAACTCCTCAGTACCTATGTACTGCTAGGTGAACAGAGGGATTAGGTGAAAGGAAATATGCCCAACCATTTCTGCTCCACCCAGGATCCCCCAATTGTGAGTCAAGAATGAAGCTAACTGTACTACAAGGGAAGACACAGAAATTGGGAACACAAATTAAAACAAGGATGAATAAAACAAGTCCTTCAGCTTATGAAAAATGAACAAGCTGGAGGACCAAACAGCGGAGGTCAACTCCTGCATTTGGCATGACGAAGTACATAAGCATTACAAAATAATAACAATAATAATTTAATATATTCATAACAAAGTAAACACAAGAAAATAATGGGAAATTATGAATAGTTTCACAAAAATATCAAAATCAAAAAAGGATTGAAACTTAATAAAAAAAAAATTCTATTCGCTGGATCCAATAAATAGCGTCCAAACGAGTGTATAAATGTTTAGGTTTGTAGTTATGTTGTGCATTTACCCAGACATCAAAATGATTGGACAAACAATGGATCAACCTGTTACCTCATTTTCACATCACACTTGCTATCTAAACTGAGCTAACATGAAAAACTTAAAATGCATTTTTCTCTTCATTTTGTTATAAATTTTACGTTTTTATTCCTCGAATATGAGAAATGCAAATGTAGTGTGTAACTCCAAAATAAGGGCAAGCAACTACCTAGTTTCTTGTGGGAAAAAGATCACATAATGAGCTTCACAAATTGTAACTAGATATTAGATTGTTTGCATGTGCTCCCCATACACTTTCAGCTTCCCCTTTGCTTCAACTGTTTATCTCTTTAAAACTGTTTATGGTTCGCTTGAGGTCTGAAACACACACCTTAAGTCTCACGTGGTGCTTCGATCCGTCTGATACGATGATGCCTCTTAACGGCTGTCTTAGGGACTACTTTTTCACCTTTCATGAAGGTTAAACTCTTGACAGTGCCTTAGTCACTTTACAACTACAGCAGCCTACCTTGATTTTGTACACCTAATTGTCTGAATAGTTGTAGTCACCAAGACGTTCATTATCTCGATAGTTGTAGTGCAGACAATTTGGGATGTACATGCTCAACAGCCAAGGATGCTTAATAGAATCTACAACTTGCTTTATTTACGTATCTATCTTGCCTAATATCATTCTTAAGAGTTTAAGGCATTTAGCACAGAACACACAAAGACGAAAATGAGTTATATCTTAATTAATAAGATCTTGTCATCAATTAAATGAATTTATTGTCCAGTTAACTGTGATATAGTGCTAGACTGGAGGAGTTAACTGTGATATAGTGCTAGACTGGAGGGCCTGACTACACTGAGTAACTATTTGTCAAAAATGCTTCACCTGGAAATTATCTTTCCAATTCTAATAGTGTCCCAAATTTTTAATTGATGAAGCATGATTGTAATAGTTCAAAGCTAATTGTAACTTTCAAGAATACAGATCAACATTGTAGTTCTCATTAATACTGCTTAATGCCTGATTGACAACCATGGTTAGAACCAAGCAAATGACTGGTTGTCAACCTTGGTTAGAAATAAACTGTTGCCTGGTTGACAATCTTGGTTAGAAATAAACTGTTGCCTGGTTGACAATCTTGGTTAGAAATAAACTGTTGCCTGGTTGACAATCTTGGTTAGAAATAAACTACTGCATGGTTGACAATCTTGGTTAGAAATATAATATTGCATGGTTGACAACCTTGGTTAGAACAATACTATTGACTGACTGACAAGCTTGGTTAGAACAATACTATTGACTGACTGACAAGCTTGGTTAGAACTAAACTATCAACTTGCTGACAACCTTGGTTAGAATTAAAAAACTGTTTGAACAAATTAAAATTATGATAATGAGAAACTATACATCAGTACAATATTTACAGGTACGTGTTTTTCTTTTATAAATATTTTGCTACTGTAATAAAATTTCAACAAATTACAATTTAAAAAAAATGTTGATTATATTAGGCTGCGTTGTGGTCAAGTTTGAGCAATAATAAAAGAAACTTGCTTCATGTGTTAATGTTTTAGAGACTGATGCATTCCATGTAAATTTTGTTCTCTCTACTTTTTTTTTTAAGTTTCATTGTGCATTAATAGTTTTTGAAACACTAATAACTTATTGAGAGTTAACTAATAACTAATTATTATAACTATCATTGCATTGCTTTAGAGACATAAATTCTTTGGTAAGTATATATAGTTTTAGCAGATATATATATCCCTTTAGTGCCCATGAACTTCAGTAGAGATAGCCAACGCTATTGCGAGATTAACCATTATAAATATATCAGTCTTTCTGGCAAAAATGTTCTACAGTTTCACTGTATGCCCTGCCATCGTTAAGCTATTATACCCTCTGGTTTAAGCTGTTACATAACACAGCATAAGTAATGAAAGAGTTACTTATAATAAATTGTAGACTTTGCTCATCTTCTTTCTCTTGTCAACTCCCTTCCACATATCTCCGGTATTCTGCCCTCCCGTGTCTCACCTTGACCTCCATTCCTGTGACTGACCTTGAGTGATGTCCATTCAGTATCTGACCTAGGGTGATGTCCATTCCCTGTCTGACCTAGGGTGATGTCCCAACCCGTCCTCTTAAAATAACATCGCTTTTCGCTTGTATGCGCGCTATGGCCAAAAACGGACGTAATTTGACATGAAATCGGCTCATGAAAGTGATGTACTATCCCGTTTTCTGTTCGAGTCCTCCGGCTTACCCGGTTAGGTTAGGAGAGGAAACTTTCAATTAACGGTTTTCATGACATTTTGAAAGCTTAGGAGAACTTCCTGACCTCCTAACATACCAGATTACCCTTAATTTGCCCCCTGACCCCCCCACCCCACAAAAAAAAAAATCAATTATTTTCCATTTTAAAATTACGTCCATTTTCGGCCATACGGGCAAACGGCCAAATTCAGACGTAATTTGTAAGAGGACAGGTTGGATGTCCATTCCCGTGTCTGACCTAAGGTGACGTCCATTCATGTGACTGACCTAGGTGATGTCCATTCCCGTGTCCGACCTAGGGTGATGTCCATTCATGTGTCTAACCTAGGGGATGTTCTTTTCTGGTTTAGGTTAACATCTTGTGGCATCAATTCAGTAATTACTGCGTGTTCAGTGTGTATTCTGAGAGCATCCTATTCAGCCTTAGAAAATGGGTCACTACCAGCAATATAAACATGTTGGACCTCCTGTATTGTGACCTAAGTTTGGGTACTGTTTAAAGTTTGCAAAGCTTTATTTGTTAAGATTCAACATAATTAGTCACGAGGGACACCTAGTAATGACTAGTAAATGCTGCACAATTGGAAAAGATAGCAAGCACTTAAATATTTATGTCCCCTAGGCAACCACAAGCTAACTTCCACCTTTTTTCCTGATGCAGGCCAAGTGGGCTCCATACATTTAAGTTAGTTGAAGAATTTTATCCAAAGAATTGTCCATATATATAAATAAGCTTGAATTTTAATGTACAGGGGTACTCGGTTTAAGAGTTTAATCCGTTCCTGGAGACGGCTCGTAACCCAAAAACTTGTAAACCAAAGCTAATTTCCCAATAAGAAATAATGGGAAATGAATTAATCCGTTCCTGACTACCCAAAAACCTCACGTCAAACTAAATTTTACACCTAATTCATCAAAATCTACGCTACGAAAGTATGTTCAAGTTATCACTTACCCTTGTTGATGACTGCTGTTGGCGTATGGAAGATGGTAAAGGGGGGGGGGGGAGAGGAGGAGAGGTGTTACTGTTTGGAAGTGAATCCTAACCAACCACCTCAACCACCAAAACTATCTGTCTCGAACACCATTACCATCTGCCTCTACCACCACTACCATCTGCCTCAACCACCATTACCTCAAAGATGATGGAGAGATTCAATTCATTACCTTGTGCATGTAAATAATAGTTCTCTGCCTTCAGAGACCAAACAACATTATCAGCAGAATTGTGGTGTTCTTTTTATGTGCTTTAATATACTGATATTTGAAATGTGTTGAAATAATAGGCACATGAATATTTATGGCAAAGATTGAATAATATAGCAGTAGTACAGTGACTTTAAACAGAGGGACATACATATATATACATACATACTGTGTGCATACTGTTGTATATATACTAGTGTATATACTGTGTACATACTTTGTATATAATTTGTGCATACTGGTGTATATACTGTTGTATATGCTGTGTGCATACTGGTGTATATACTGTGTGCATACTGTTGTTTATACTGTGTATACTGTTGTATATACTGTGTCCATACTGTAGTATATACTGTGTGCATACTGGATATATATATTGTGCGTTCTTTATAACACCTGAAACCCTACTATAAATATAAATTTTATAGGCAGAGCTTGTTAGCTGCTGATGTTATAATATAAATTAACAGAATTATTTATACAATACTTATTTAATTACAAGCACTGAATAACCGATACAAGAACATAAAGATTATATACCAAAGATTCTAAACACTGCAATCCATTCTTGCATATGCATGTTTGATGAATACAATACTACCCATTCTTACAAAAGCATGTGTGATGAATACAATAATACCCATTCTTACATGTTCATGTGTGATGAATGAAGTACTGTGCTATACAGTCATTGAAAGTGTGAAGTGTGAATTAAGGCTGTCGTCTTAAAGTCATACGTAAGATCACTAAGTGTGTCTACTAGAAATGGATGACTGCTTACAGTGTAACAATTTCTCATGCACATTTGGGTCTTTCTGTAAAAGCACATCATTATTAGCATTCTTGAGCATTAATCTTATTAGTTAAAAATTACATCCTGCTTCATTCAGTGGTTGCATTTGCATATTTTTATTACATTCACAGGCAATCAATAACTTTTGTTGTGGGAGATATGATAAAATGATAGGAATTCATTATTTTTTTAAGAATCCGTAGAAGCTTTAGCATTGATAAAACTGGTTTTATCGATGTGCTATGAATGTACAGCATTACTTGCTGTATATTGGTGGAAGCTGGACATGCATTTGAGTCGTCGAGATGTAAGGCAGTTCTGTTTTCCGGTGCATGTGGTCAACAAGTGGAATTCATTAAAGGAAGAGGAGGATGAATCCAATTACATCCACAACTTTAAAGAAAAATATGAAGAACTGTTAATTAATGTTGAGAGAGATAATTAAGCATGCCAGTATAACTGCTTAGGTGGCGCATAATGAGCACAGTCTCACTCCCCCAATGGTCACTGATAGGAGGCACACCACATGACTACATACCACACAATCACAAGATACAAAACCATTTACTTTCTTGCAAGTCTGATAGACAGTCTAAAAAGAGTTGGAATGTTCAGCCTTGTAATAAAATTAAACCATAAAAATGGTTAACTGAATCTGTGTAAAGCTTTATTGACATAAACTGTGCCAACTCTGATGTCAACATGTCTTCCATTAAATCAACATGGCAATCATTTAAATGCCTCACTCATATTTCAAGGTTGGAAAGATGTATATTTAAAGTTTTTTTCTTATCTTTTGATGTGGAGACCATGAAGGAATTTTATTCTTTAAATTGTCAAAATTACTGAATATGACTTTAAACCAAATTGGACGTGGCTTTCAAAACACGAGAAGTGCTGAGCTAGATTAAAAATGATGAAAATGATAGTCTAAATACGATTGCAGTAATTTTAATTAGTTTTGTAACAAAATATGTGAAAATATAAGCGTTCTTTTTAAAGTCACACAAGGTCTCATATGTTACTAACTTAAATATTCTGGTTTATTGTTGTTCACATATTCTTGTACATGTATATAAATTAAAAAAAAAAAAAAAAAAAAAAAAAAAAAAAAAAAAAAAAAAAAAAAGATTGAAAAACCTTGACTAAGCAATGTAAGCTAACACTGTTTATGTAGTGTTCTATGGACAATTCAATAATATCTGCGTAACAACATAACATTGTCTATTATTTCAATATATACACAAGCATTACAAGCTCTATATATACAAGAGCATTACATGCTCTATATATTCAACTCCAAAGAGTTATTTTATAATGGAGTTAATGTCCATTACCCATATTGAAAGATAGAGAGAGTTTATGCTTATATTTCCACTTTATTAATTTTAATTTGCTGGCAAAAGGGCAATGCACTAAAATTCAAATTCAAATTCAAATTTGTACTCTTACCTGAATAAAAATTTGAATTTGAATTTGAATTTTAGTGCAGTGCCCTTTTGCCAGCAAATTAAAATTAATAAAGTGGAAATGTAAGCATAAACTCTCTCTATCTTTCAATATGGGTAATGGACATTAATAACACTTTCGTGGACCAATGACGCCAAGACATCATCCAACCTCGGCATTTCTGAAAATGGCTTCCTTAACCATTCTTCTTGTGCGTCCATGACAAAACTGTTGAAATACATGAGCACAGTACAGGCAGAGCTTAAGAAGGGATCAACCAATCACCTTTTATTTAATTATTTTTTTTTTATTTATATATACAGAGTTCTTACATCCTTGTACAACCACTAGCATGTACTGTATAGCGTTTCGGGCAAGTCCTTAATCCTAATATTCCCTGGAATACGACCCCGCCAAATTGCTTAACAACCAGGTACAATTTTACTGTTGGGTAAACAGAGGCTACAGTTATGGATTTGCACCCAGTAAATCCTCCCTGGCCAGGATATGAACCCAGGACAAAGCGCTCGCGAAACACCAGGCGAGCGTCTTACCACTACACCCTGGCCAACAACCCTACCACTCCAGACGACAATTCACTCAGTCTGCACATATTATCTCTATGAAAAAATAAGCAATTAATGTGTTTCTTTGTATAGTTATACAGATAAATTATTTGGAAACATATCCATATTATTCTTATTGATGATAATTAATAAATGAAGAAAGGTTAAATGTTTATAAACTTTCACACATTTAGTGACACCACACAAACTATTCTGTACATGCTATACCATTTTTTCATTCATCAATTGTGTTTTAGACCATTCATTTCTGAACATCTTGACACAAAATTCATAATTATAACTTAGAAAATTAAAGAGTACTGTGTAGTGTTCACCCCACATTGCTGAGAAGCATCCCCTCAAGAGGCCTGGACTATTTTCCACCAAGGTGGTGGCAAGGGTGTTACTGTAGTGCAATAGTGTTAGTACAGTAATTATGAAATTTAAGCTTTAAAGCTTTAATAATGAAGTAGGATCATATAATCTAAACATATATCTTTTTTAAGCTAAATTTATATTTGTGAATAATAATAAGCAGATATAATTTGATATTTCTAAATATAAAGAATTAAAATTCTCTGCCATGAGGAATATTACCATCCATCAACCAACATCTAACAGGTTGCATCAATGTGCACATGGCTGGATGACATCAGCCATCCTTGTATGAACTGGAATGGGTGCTTGGCACAGATTTAATTTGTGAGCTCAAGTCTACAGCCTACCTGCTAGAGTAATCATGATGATTCAAGTTGTGTGAAGTCGTGAGGACCACCAGGTCAGGTGTGGGCGTGATGAGCAGATCAGGTGTGGATGTGATGACACGAACAGGAGTGAGCGTGATGACCAAGTTGGGTGTGATCTTCCCCTATAATATTTTCACCTTGAATACTTAGTTTGTGGAGATTTAAGAAATAAACACAATGGAATTTTTCCAGTGGTCCTCTATTATCTCAAACTTGCACAGCACTTCCTGCTCAAGCAATGATCAAATTTTCACACGAAGACTTCGACTCACTCACTTACCGACACTTCAATATACTTGTATATACATACAATTGAAATACAAGTTATATATCATTCACATTCATTATAATACAAAGCATTTAGGAGTATGTAAAACAGGATGTACATTACTCCCACTTTGTAATAAAACTCTCACACACTTAACAGGAGTTATATCAAAGAACTTGATCAAACGTAGCAATGCACTCCAGGCAATTTTTTTTTGTACATTTCTAACATTGTAGAGAGCAAATATGCTAAAGTATATTAACTCTAGTTTAGTAGATGTTATTTTTATATGTAACAGTAGGTGGCCTTCCACCATATCTTAAGAGTCAATAATTAATATCTGTAGAATGAAAATAGAATTATATCTGTATATTTTTGGACTTATAATCTACTGATTTATAAAAATAAATAAGCTTTGAAATAAACCTTTGAAAATATATATATATATATGATTATTGCAATGATCAATAAATAACGATAATTATTCATACATAATCAGACCTACACACAGAGACTGACAAATTCGTAAGCTGTCTAAATAGGTGGGCTCCTTGTGTGTGTCATATCGCCATGATGATCCCTGTTACTGCATTTTTGTCATATTAAGCCAAATTACTTTATAGCTTTGCATTGACTTAGCACTGAACATTAAGCCAAATTTTGTTAATTAAACCTATTTACAGTACTGTATATAATTCTATACATTTCACTACTTGCTGGCATTGCTCATGGATTTTTTAGGAATTTTCCAAATTAACTTTAATGAAGGATAGCCAAAGCCAGTATTGAGAAAAAGAATTCCTCGGGGTAAAGTTTTGTTAACCTACTTATCTATTTTACATCAAAATTACCAATTCTAATTGTTATGCAGTATGACTGTGTAGTAATTAGAATCCATGAATATCAAATACATTGTACAGTCATTATCAAACAATGTGCTGTATGTCATTAATAGGGCATCAGTGGCAACTTTTCAGCAGGTTCTGAATAGTAACTCAACTAGTGAGTAGTATGTACACACTTCACTTTTCTGTATTGAGTAAGGACATGACGTTCTTTCAACTAGTCGCTAACATTGTGCATACACGTAATGCAGTCCTGCTTGTCCTAGGCTGTTGCCATCTGCCTTCAATTGTAAATTGTACACAACAGCTTATTCTAGGGTTTCAGCTGGCATGGTACCCAGTCTTTTACGTTCTTGGTAGATATTTGTGACAGTGTACAATATATAGAAGGCACCAGGGTGTAGGTCCTAATGCAGCTAAAGGTATCTGTATAAAAATATGTCAAAGTACAATATGGTAAAATAATCTTAACCATTCAAATGTCTTCCAAAATATATAAAATATTTTTGAGAACTTTATCGGACGTTTTCTTTAAATTACTGTACATTTAAATGTAGATGCAGTAAGAGCACAATAAGAAGTTCCAATATTTTAGAAAATAAATTCTTACCTTGGTTCCTTCTATATATAAATACATGTAGAGATTTTACATGGATATCAGCAACATAGTGAACAAATGTTTAATTCATTGTAGGCTGCATATCTGATATTCTCTAATCAGGCAAAAATTTATTCTAATCACCTAGCATTCTGATGGTAATTTTAGACATTGTCATAATGTATACAAATTGTAACATGTGTTGACATTCTGTAATTTGTTGTGATGACCAATCCATACATGTATGCGACAAAATTTATTGAGGTGAATCTATCAGTAAATAAATTGATTTATGAATAGTGTGTTTCACTGAAGGGCCTTGAAGTTTATCTTAGTCCTGAGCATTCATTGCCTGTTGTGCCAACTCTGTTTTCTATAAGAAGTTGTGACAAGACAATTGTGCATTAATCTGTTCATAAAATTTGACCACTGCCATTTTCAATCAATTGTGGGTGAAGTGATGAAACATACTAATAAAGTATTATTCCAACACACTAATCCTGATGTTACCAGCACAACTTATTACCAACTTCTGGCAATAATCAAATATCTCTTATTAGCATATAATAAATAAGGGCATGGTGGCAATCAGCATGCAGGTAATTGCATCCTTTCCACCAACACTTATTAGATGGGTGTAGGGTTCACAAAAGGCAAGTAAAATTGTATGCAATTGACTGGAGTCACACACACACACTGTGTTAGGCCCTCGTGAGATCACGCTGATGTTAGCTTGATAAACTAAGAAACTACTCTTGATTAATTTATGTTAAATTATGTAACAAACACATCAGTACTGTAGCTTGATCAGCAAAACATTTTGGGGTCCAGTTCCTGAACCCTTTGTGCGCCTCTTATCTTCTATCACCATTGCTCACATCATGGGTATGGAGTACATAAGTGAACCAAACAAACTGTTCAACTCTTGTAAGCAAAATAAAGATTAACAATAATGTTGCCATCTGTTTGCTAGTTTCAAATTCAGAAGATTCATTCATAACCACTGATTTTCAAAAACATGATTTAGTCAATACTATCAAGATTAACCCTTAAACTATGCAAAACTTCATATGATGTGTGACATTGAGCTCAGTTTTTTAAATTTTCTGAAACTCTTTCAAATGTTTTGTGAATAATCTACTAGGCATATGCTCCAACTTTGTCTAAATGATATGAGTAACTTGAAAAACAAGAAAATAAAAAATAATTATAAAATTGAATATTGAAAACTTCAGATTTTGAAATCAGCTGTAAAAATATAAAAATATCACCAACTGTTAATTTGGTGTTATTATGCTCTCAGAATAGCATATGATCTTCATTTTCATATATTTAGAATATAGGTTTTGGTATAGATTACTGTAAAAAAGATTTGTCAATATGGCATTTGAAATATAAATTTTTGTCTAAATTTGCGCATAACTCCAAACATTTAGAGTTTATGAAAATCAATTCTATAGGGATTGTAGAACAGACAGCTGTACACACTATACTGTATGTAAAAATTGTGAAAATCGATCAGAAACTAGATTTTTGGATACTAAAGCAAGTTGAAATTTTAGTTATAGATATAATTGAAGGTGAAGTTATCAACAGTGAATAAGGCAGTTCTAATTCATGAATTTACTTATATGTTGTAATAAACATTGTTTGGCATTCGTACTCAAGTATGTGAAAGTTGTAGGTCAATGTTTGTAGAAATGAAATCAAGAAAAATAACCCCCCCCAAAAAAAAAAATATAGGGATAATTATAATGATTTAGGGAATATATTTAGGGTATAATTTATATAAGTAAAAAAGTCCTATTCTGGACCCTAATCATCAAAACAACCTAAAGAAACAAGGAAAATAGAGTTTGAAATCTCTGAAAAAAATCATCCAAAAAACCAGCGTTGAATGTAACGGAACGACATTTTCTGGGCGAGTCCCAAGTCCCAGAGGCTCCTGGAGCTATCCAGCCTGAATGGATATGTATAACTTTCTGGCATCAGTCAAGGTGCATGGAGTTCTTGCCTACCGGGGACTACGAGCCTGAACCTGGCACCCCTCAGAGAGGCACGAGGAGCAATAGCCTATAGAAATCCCCCTGTGGTTGGGAGCATTCTATGTCTGCCGGACAGGCATCCAGAAAAATAGGCTTCCCGAAACAAACCCCTATTCTGGTGACTACACTTAGTCACCAGAGTCTCATCCTGTAACTACACTTAGGTAATTACACACGCACACAGTATATATATTGTAGAAACTTACTAGAATGTTACCAGAAAAATTTTGAGCAGAAAATATCTTTAAGCCTTGTTTTATATAAATGTCTTCATTACAAAGATTTTCCAAATTTTGTTGGGAATAATATGTTAAAGAGTTTACTTACACAAAGCTGCAGGAAGAGGCTAATAAACATTTAGCCGCTTCAAACTAGACGAGGTTAATGACTTCACGTCAAATACTGGCAAAGGTTTAATAATCATTATGTATGTAATCAATTTAACCAAACTCCTACAATACAAAACCTAGTAAAATATTACTTAATTCTTGAGAAAGACACATTTGTTACACACTACATAAACTGCCAAACCAAACTAGAATACTTTATAAAGAGCATAAAGTATTAAGATAATTAAGTACAGTATTAAGATTCACTTATAATTTTAAAAGTATAATAAAATAAAAATAACTCATGTTTTAAGAACTGCGGTAAGCTTTCTTAGAAACATCATTGGTCAATTTCATACATAGTACCATATTTTAGATCTAAATCAGTACTCCATTTATATACAATTGTTATATTGTCATTGCCAATAAAGTTGTGATCAAGCAATAAGTAATGTCACCAAATTTGTCTTTTGATATCGGCAGCAAGATATCTACCAAACACTGATTGGGCACGAACAACGAAACAGTGTATTCAGACAAATTTCTGAATTAAGTTATGCAAATTTTTTCACCAAATCTATTTTACTTATTTTTTCTAAATTTAATTAATATTGCTTTCATCATTAAGATTGCTGTATTATAACATAAAAATACTGTATTTAAAATCTAATTCGATCCTTTTTCTGACAGCGATCCAATATGGTACCTTGTAGAGTAGTCTAAATATATATACCCAATGACATGCAAAACTCAATAATCTAATTTTGGTCAATTACTTCTAAATGCCTTACCATACACATTTATATAAATAACTTTTTTTAAATATTGATTTAACATTAAGCATTATACGAAATTCAACAAAATGGAATAAGATATAAAGAGTACATAAACATCAAATGCCGAAATAATTTTGCAATGTTATTGTGGCCTAGGGAAATGTGGCTTAGGGAAATGAGGTCTAGGGAAATGTGGCCTAGGAATATGTTGCCTAGGGAAAATTGATCTGTTAAATGCCTGGCCCTAAAGTATAATATTGAATACTTGCTTTATCTATTCAATTGTAATTTTAGCTTGAACTTTCATGTTGCCAGCTGAAAGCATTTGCATAAATTTTCTTAAATGTAAAGTAATTATCAAAAGAAAATACAAACCTGAATTAAATGAGAGCAAATTTACACTTGCATCAAGTCACAATGAAAATTATCACTAAAAATTAGACACCCAACCCAAACCGGAAAAAAAAAATTGGTCCATCATTGACCACTGGTACAACTTGATAATGGTCCAGGATAAACCAAAACATTGACCACGGACAACTTGATAATGGTCCAGGATGAACCGAGGCATTGGCCACTGGTACAACTTGATAATTTTCCAGGATGAACCCAAACACTGACCATTGGTACAACTGACCATTATCATTATCAAGTTGTACCAGTGGTCAATGTTTGGGTTCATCCTGGACCATTGATAATGGTCCAGGATGAACCCAAACATTGACCACTGGTACAACTTGATAATGGTCCAGGATGAACCCAAACATTGACCACTGGTACAACTTGATAATAGTCCACGATGAACCAAAACATTGACCACTGGTACAATTTAATAATGGTCCAGGATGAACCCAAACACTGACCACTGGTACAACTTGATAATTTTCCAGGATGAACTGAAACATTAACATTCCTTGCTTTTCATATTTGTTGGTTAGGTGTCTAACTATACATTTAACTGACCAAGAAAATTTATTGTACATGTTACTGAACAATAACTTTACTAAAAGTAATTATGCCAAATAAATAAAATGTATACCGACAAGGCGAATCAATCAGATACCGAACTGAAAATGGCAAGCCGACTATTGCTTACATGATTACTTAGGATGTCATGAGCCAGGTGACCATAAACTAATTAAAAATTACTATATATATTATATCTGAAATGCAATCAAATACAAAAAGTTTCTGAAATTATAAAAATATACTGTAAGCTGCCGATACAACTTTTTTTTCTGATAAAACACCCAACGAAACTACTTGCCAATAACTGAGCATTAACAAAAAATAAAGTTAATAAAAAATCATAAAACTAGGACTTTCTTTAGGAGTGTCTGAACAATCCGAGATAATCTGTCTAAAAATTGTATTACAGCCATCAGAGTTCATTACATAATTTATCACTACACATGTATGTTACAAATTATTACATTTAAACTAAGAAAACTGTACACTTAACTATAAATCTTTGGAAGGTTAAGGCACTTCAACACCTTGCTAATATACAGGGTTACCACACCACTTAACATTCAAGGCTTTTTTTTCCAGCTTTCTATTTTCCCAAGATTAAATGTAAAACTGAAGACGGTACATGAGAAGACTGCCAACGTCAGTATTTTACACGCTTTTCTTGTTCAGCCTTCTCTTGTACAAAGCTATTCTAAACTTCTGGCAACAGATCTAATAAATAAAAAAGTTTACTAATACACATGAAACTAATTTATGTTTATTCATAAATATGTTGAGACATCAGAAAAGTCTTTTGTTCTTAAGGTTATGCCAAACCAAACCACTATAGTGTCTGTGCTGCTACATTATGCTCATAAAACACTTTCAAGACAAATATTGATCTATTGTTAATGATTTAAACTACATAACGAGTCCTTTTTAAAGTAGAATTACTTTTCCGGTACTTATTATAACCTAATACAGTACTTATTTTTTTAACATGCCAAGAGATCGAGATGTCTAAAATAAAAGGTTAATAGAACGTTATTTAAAAAATTTCATCAGTTATACAGATGAAGCAAAATCAAATAACATTAACATTAATTCATCAATAAAAAACTGGGGTCAACTGACATACTAAATGTACCATAATGCAAGTTATTTTGCTCATGAAAATTACAAAGTTCTGATTGTTCACACTGTAGTTTAAATGGAATAATACAATTTTCCCAAGCAATATAATGTAAAAGTGTATATATATAATTACTAACACTCACAAAGTCATCATTGTATCAAGCTAAAATCCAGGCAGTAACAAATTTGGGTTGAAATTATGCAGCATATTTTCTAGACGCTATCAACTTCGTGGAAGTGTGTGTGTGTGTCTTTTTTTCAGTTTAAAAACAAATGTTCTTGAAAATGTATATACATAAGCCTATTCTTCCTTTATTAATCATATATCAGCTTCTTAATTTCAAAACTTTTACTAACCACATTTTCCCATAAAAATTCACAATTTTCCTATTCTAGAAAACTTGTTTTTTCTTAGTAGTAATGGAACAACAGCTAATGCAATAAAATATAGAGCAGTATTACAACCCAAAACTGATCAGAACTAAATTCTTTGATACTTGACAAGGTTATAACATTGTCCCAAAATTAACGCTTAACGGAAAATAATAATAAATAAAAAACTAGTCAACCTTTCGTGTAACATAACACAGGCCGACTCCAGATGCTGACTGGTGTGTGCTGTTCTTAACTCTGAAAAATAAAAGCAAATAAGAAGAGCATTGAGTGTAATCTATTTTCTATGCAGCCCCCTCAATAGCTCCCAGAGCACATGTCTGGTGCTCTGGGAGCACCAGACATGCCCCTCCCTATAATTTATTTATATAGACCATAAACAAGAAGGTATAATGGCTGTGTTACTACAGATTTTAGGGATTAGCTGGTGCTTTTTCAAAAAGTCACTCAAATAATCACAACTTTTTTTGAGACCAAAAACTGGAATATTCAGCAGTTGTATGGTACCTATGTCTCAAGAAGCTCATAAATAAACTGGAAAAGGTGCAGACATGCTACAAAATGGCTTCCAGAACTGAAAAACAAGAGCTATAAGAGGAAGATAGAGGCCTTAAATATGCCAAAGCTAGAAGGAAAAAAAAGGCAGTTCAATCATTACATACAAAACAAACAGGAATTGACAAAACTGACAAGAGCAATTCTTAAAACCTAATACTTCAAAAACAAGGTCATAGATTCAAGCTAAGTAAACAAAGGTGCCAAAAAAATATTGGGAAATTCTCTTTCTGAGGGGAGCCCCTTTGGCTCCCTGAAGCTATCAAACTGACATACGGGTATGTTGGAAATTTTTGACACCCAAATACTAACCCTTAGTACGATAAGATAAATTTATTGTGTTAAGAAATCAAATTTACTAACCTACTAACCTGTAGCATAGTACAGTAAAATTCTCACTAATATCGATACTGTTATTGCAGCAGCCGCTCAGCTTCTATGAGAATAAACTATACTGTATATATATAAATCGAATTAAACACAGTAATCATGTTCACTTTATGAGGGAATAATAAATTGGAAATTTATTTAATTCAATTTGGTAAATTATATCACTGTTTATCGGTAAAGTTTTCCACACTACGATCAGCTGATCTAGTATCAACAAGTCATGAACTGAATTTCACCTATATATATGTAATTTTATCTAACGCCACTTTGTTTAATGATATACACAGCGGAAATTCGTCTATTGTTACCTAGAGTACGTTATTATGACATAAAATAATGCCGACAACGTTTCAATCAAATAGAAAACTAAAATAAAATGTCGTGAATTATATGCCAAGGTTTATACCATCCGGCGCTAGGTGGCGTGCGGATTACTTGCATCGAGACTTGGCTAGAGAGTGAGGCCATCTTGATCTGTGTCCCGGAGCTGGCTAACATCACCATCTGTTATATGGACCATCCGAGCATTATCAGACCTCACCCTTTGCTACCAGTTTCATCTTCATTGTGGACACCGCGTTCGGTGGGCTAAGTATCCCATAATTACCTTATTGTGGCCACAATATTGTATTTTTTTTTGGTGCCCAACCGTTATGCTGAATGATAATCAAAAACCACCAGTGTGTTTTACATATACATTACCTCCATTTTCTATGTGTATCTGTGGAAATACACACAATTATATAGAAATTATATGATATTACTTTTGCAGCGTGGAGTTATCTACAAGAGAGGCGTACCCTGTTCTGGTGAATCACGTGTCTGCCGAGACAACGCGTACTAACAGGATTAAACGGGTTACAGAAAGCCGTCCAATGTATTCTAACGTTCACAATTAGACAGCTATGATTTAATTTCAATAATAACACAGTAGCTAGTGTACTAACCCCAACTGGAATTTATTACTGATTTTATTGTTGAAATAATTTTCACGTTTATGTTATAGTCTCTATAGCCTAATCAATAATAAATAAGCCTTAAATAGATAATAATTAGTTTTACAGTGGTACCTCCACTTACGAATTAAATCTGTTCCCAGAGATGGGTCTTAACTCGAAAATTCGTAACCTGAAACGAATTTTCTCACAAAAAATAATGTACATTCAATTAATCCATTCCACGCCCTCCAAAATATTAACTTAAAAATACATTTTATACTGAATACCACTTTTTATACTAGCTACAATACAGTATGTATATCTTACCTTTATTGAGGACTCTTGTTGGCGTATGGAAGATGGCGAGGAGGGGGGGGGGAGGAGGAGGAGAGGTGTTACTGTTTGGAAGGGGAGTCCCCTTCCATTATAACAACAGGCAGTGATGACTTCGCTGGGATACTCTCTGCCCTACGTTTTGCAGGCATACACTAGGACCAGGTTGCGACTCACTGCTTGCTTAGTCTTACTAAGAATCTGTCAAAAGACACTTTTTTTCCCTACATTTTAACTCTTGTCTGATGCGAGACACTACAGTGTCATTTAAAAGGTCAATGCAACGGCCTGCAACAGCGTTATCTGGGCGAGTTTTTTCAACAAAAATTTACAGTTCTTCCCATAATTCACACATTTTCTTAATGAGGGACATTCTCTACTGCCTCTACTCAACTATTTTCTTAGGACTGCACCTTACCAGTCCTACACCTTACCACTGACTTTCTTGAGATCCATGGATGTTCAAAAAACATATACAGTACAATGAAATTCTTCATAAGCGCAATCGTCACTAAGTGGGTGGCTCTTGTAAACTGAGGCGGAGTTGCCCTTGCCACTAGGAACCACGAGCTTGTTGATATACGTATCAGTCGATATAAGTCGCTAGTCGAGGCAACAGTTGGAAGTCGAGTTGCATTTTTTTATGATTCTGGGGTCATAATTTGAAAAATTCACAAGTAGGGGCAGTCGTATGTCGAGGTGTCACTGTACTAACAAATAAGTTATCCTGATAAGAAGAGGACAAGTAATGAGACAACACATTTGACATTACCATCAAAAACTGAATTGTTGATATATAGTGTAAGAAAGCAAAATTATTCAAGGAAATCCTCATAAAACTAATGATACCTTATATTCCCGGGAAAGTGCGAGGGCGGTATGCAGCTCATCATCTTCTGGGTATTGCCAACGGCACAAGGAACGAGTAGCGTCATCATGGCCGTGGCTAGCATCCTGGGAGTAAATGAAAGATGGCATACTGAATTTTTATCAAAAGCTTGTGTCTCCAGATATTCAAGATATGTTTCCAAAATAAATGCTGCAACAAAATTATGTACATTTAGACTCCAAAAATAGCCTACACAATTTGAACTTTATAGAACATATGGACATCAGTCTTACAAGCAAATCTTGTATCTTCAATAGTATTCCTTACTTGGTAAACCTCCACCCTGTGAAATTAAGCTACCTTAGCACTTAAACTGCACGATCCAGTGTACAGAATTACATTTTTTAATGTAACATATATTGCAGACATAATCCAATATCATATTTTATCATATAGCATACATCACAGAAAAGTCTAACAAAAAAAAAAAAAAAAAAAAAAAAAAAAAAAAAAAAGTTGAATGCAATGAAACGTCATTTTCTGGGCGAGTCCTGGAGGCTTCCCGGAGCTATCCGGGCCGATATGGATACCCAAACTATTTTGCATCAGTCGATGTGGGTGAAGTTCTAGGCCTACCAGGGACCACGAGCCAGAACCTGGCCCGCCCTCACAGAGACACGAGGAGCAATGGCCCATAGAAATGCACATGTGATGTGGGGCATTCTATATCTGCCATTGACCGGGACAGCACCCAGAAAGGCAAGTGCCACAAAATATACCCTTATTCTGGTAAAACAATGAAAACCTCCAAACGATTGGACAGAACTCCCCAAAAGAAAAACGAGCAACAAGCATGATGTCACACGAGCCATGCCGCATGTCTGTGCAGCTCAAGGGGGGGAAAGGGGAGCCTCAGACCCTCGCGCCGGCGATTTACACTTCAGTCCTGAGGCTGGATGTCAAAAACGTGAAAAAAACGCTGTCCGGGAGTGATAGAGGGTTGCTGGGGAGCCTCCGGGACGCAACTAGAAAATGGCGTTTCATTACATTCAACTCAGGTTTTCTGGGGGGAGCCGCTACGGCTTCCCGGAGCTACTTCACCAAAGATGAAAACAGAGGCACGCAACCGGGAGGCGGTCGGTGCTCACACCACAACACGAAAATGAGACAATTGGCTGCAACAACCGACCCAAGGCGACACAGGCCCGACTAGGACCAGGAACATACACGAGGAAGCATGCAGCCAGGACCCAGCGCGACCACCAAAACAACCCTGTGCCAGAAAGTCTGCCCAAGACATGCCTCCAAAGATAGCAGCAAGCGCAGCAAACCTACGAACGTCAGGGGCACGGGGAAAGACCACAGGCTGGCTAGACAGAAGGACCCAGCAGACGACCGGAAAGACCCAAACCCGAGAACAGGGAAGAAGGGAAACCGGATCACCCCAAAGTGCAGCCCCGGCCACAGAGGCCGTGGTGCACAAAGGACGGCGGAGAGCTGTAACCGGAAGCAGCACCCCGGCCAACCAACCAAGCAGCAACAACCCCAGGGACCCGTCCGGAACCGAAGGGGCCACAACAAACTGAAGGGAATAGAGAAAGATAGACCATGATAACAAAGAGCGCAGTACACTAACGAAGAGGCAAAAAGAAAAAGAAGGACCGCCAGAAAACCCCATACTGATGCTGAGAAGAAGCACGCAGGTGGAACACATTCAAGAAGCTACCTGACCACCAAACAGATGGCGAGAGACTCGAGTCAAAAGTACCAGACGAGAAGACTCAAGAAGACCGAACCAGCCCTGCCACTGACCAGACCGACCATGTAAAAAGAGGCGGAGCCATGGAAAAACCCCTGGGTGGGGACACTGAGCAAGCTGCATCAGATTCACAGCTGTCAAAGAATCAAAAGGAACGTCCGCCAAAGAACAGGAACCCTAACCCAGCGAGCCAGGAAAGAACCAACCCGGCCAAGCAGACACGCCCCGTCTGGGAAGCACCCCCCTGGGGACAAAATGGCGGAAGGAACGTAAAGAGACCTCATACTGTTGCTAGGAGGAAAACAGCAGGTGAGACACCATTTGTGGGAAAATTCCCACATCCATTATAAATTCTAGTACAATATTCAGAATACAACAGACAAGCAGTCCAATAAACAACACGAAAGTGGAACATCCAGACAATTTCTTTATGCGGGTTATTCAAACCCCTGTAAATATAACTGATATCAACACGAGCATACTAGACTTTGAAAGAGAAATTAAAAATATGCCCATGCACTCGGCTCGGGGGCCAGATTCATGGAATTCAATTTTATAAAGAAATGCAAAGTGCCGGTAGCACAGGCACTCAGTATAGTGTGGAGGAAGAGCTTGGACACCGGGGAGATACCAGATGCACTTAAAGTAGCAGACAAAGCCCCTCTACACAAGGGAGGAAGCAAAGCATTGGCAAAGAATTATAGACCAGTTGCACTAACATCCCACATAATAAAAGTATTTGAGAGAGTGATTAGGGGTCAGGTCACCAATTTCATGGAGATCAATGACTTTTACAACCCAGGCCAACATGGATTTCGAGTGGGAAGATCGTGTCTCTCACAGCTACTTGATCACTATGACAAAGTCACTGAGGCATTAGAAGAAAAACAATGCTGATGTGGTATACACGAACTTTGCAAAGGCTTTCGATAAATGTGACCATGGAGTGATAGCACACAAAATGAGGTCAATGGGAATAACTGGTAAAGTAGGACGCTGGATACTCAGTTTTCTGTCAAACGGGACTCAACGAGTAACAGTCAATCATATAAAATCGAGTCCAAGTGCAGTTAAAAGCTCTGTACCTCAGGGGTACAGCCCTTGCACCGCTGCTTTTCTTATTCTCATATCAGATATAGACAAAAAATACAAGTCACAGCTTTGTATCATCCTTTGCAGATGACAAAGCCCTCCAAATGTACTCACTAGAAAGAAGACAAGAGAGATATCAAATAATATACACGTGGAAGATACTGGAGGGCCAAGTACCAAATCTACACAGTAAAATGACAACACATTGGAGTGAATGATACGGAAGAAAATGCAGAATAGAACCAGTGAAGAGCAAGGGTGCCATAGGCACAATCAAACACAGTATAAACATCAGAGGTCCGCGGTTGTTCAACACCCTCCTAGCGAGCATAAGAAATATTGCTGGAACAACCGTGGATATCTTCAAGAGGAAACTAGATTGTTTCCTCCAAAGAGTGTCGGACCAACCGGGCTGTGGTGGATATGTGGGCCTGCGGGCCGCTCCAAGCAACAGTCTAGTGGATCAAACTCTCAAGTCAAGCCTGGCCTCAGGCCAGGCTTGGGGAGTAAAAGAACTCCCAAAACCCCCATCAACCAGGAATCAACAATATTGCTGCTGTTTTGTATTAACCCAAATATAAATTTGGGTTAATATTTGGCTATAACCTTCCTTGTAGGACTCCTATTATGCCAGAACCCAAAGCAACAGCTGGACTGGGGAAAAGAGGTACATGAACCACCATCTCAACCTGTTTAGTCAAAAGGCATCTACTGCTAGGGCCTCGCAATCAGAGATTGGCACTGCAGACAGGAACACACAGACTATACCGACGCAAAGAGGTCAACATCCAGGTGCCCAAACGTCTAGCAAAGCCATAGGAAGGAGGCCATTCTGTGGAGACTGGAACAAGCTAGGACAGACCACTGGTTAGAATGTTGGAGACGGGGAAACAGTCCAAGTCAGATCCTAGCCAGTGGAGTCAGATCACAGAGCCTGGTGGAATTCGAACTCTTCGCAATGGCTACAACAGTCAAAACTCCCAAACTACACTTAGAGCCTGACGAAGAGTTGAAGACCAATGGCCCTGGCCAGACTGATGACCACTGGTCACAAAACCCCAACTGAGAGACGAGGCAACCGTGAAGATGTCGAGTAAGGACAGAGGAACATACAGGAAAAGGAACCCAAAAAATACCTGAAGAGGAAGCTGGCAACACGGCTGCCAATGGAGAACCACAGGGGTCTGCACCTAGCAATCATGAGAGCAGTGAAATGGGCTGCCCCGAAGAAACCAGAAAAGCCTCTTAAGCCAAAAATCCTGCCCAGAGGAAAACAATAAGGGTTCGAACCTGGGGTGGAACCAACTGGGACTTCTGCCAGTTCATCATTAACCTGAACTAACAAGTTGAGAGAGAACCAGGGGCCAGATTCACAAAGCAGTTACAAAAGCACTTACAATGCTATGCACCTTTTCTATCTTTGACGAATTTGTTTACAATTATTAAACAGTTAATGAGCTCTGAAGCACCAGGAGGCTGTTTATAACAATAACAGTTGATTGGGATGTTTTCAAGTTTGTAAACTGTTTAATAAATGTAATCAAAGCCATCAAAGATTGAGGAAAGATGTAGACGTTCGTAAGTACTTGTGTAACTGCTTTGTGAATCTGGCCCCAGATCCCTGGCTAGCAGACAGGTTGACTGACTGGGAGACCACACCAGCAGTCATCAAGCTAGGCCAACACCTAAACACCCTGCAAATGAAGTCAGGTCACCATGGCCCAACCCAAACATGTAAAAATGCGAGGGGCCAGATTGAGCCTGAATGGGAGAATTCGAAAGTGGAAAACCTGCTGCCCCAAGACAAAGCCTAACCAAACCCTGTACCGTGGATATGTATATGTATTTACTATTTGTATTTATTATTTGTGCCTGCAGAATCGAGCTATTAGCTCATGAACCCTGCATTTCTAACCAATCTATTTTTCCTCTATTATGTTTACTACATACTGTATATTTATCTCTAACACACACGCGCACACACACACATCCCCAGGAAGCAGCCTGTAGAAGATGTAACTACCGGGTACCTATTTACTGCTAGGTGAATAGAGGCATTAGGATGAAAATCTCTGCCCATTTGTTTCTGCCTCAGCCAGGAATTGAACCCTAGGCCCTTAGGACTACTACCCCCAAGTGCTGTCCACTCAGCCGCAAGGGCCCCCAATGTATGTGCGCTTGTTTTTATTATATATTCTATCTACATTAAAACAAGAATCTAGCCATGTTGGCAAGAAAATGGATGACAAGAGTGCAACAGCATTCATTGGACTAGAATGATGAAAAATCAACTAGCATCCTAGTAAGGGAATGTGGAAGTGTGCTAATAATACAATACAGTACAATACAATACAGTAATAATAATAACAATACAGTAGTCTCACAAGAGTACAATTCAATACAATACAGTAATAATAATACAGTAGTCTCACAAGAGACTAATGGTAAACAAAACATAATGCTACATGAATGAAGCATACATTCTAAAGAAGAATGAAATAAGGAATGAAAAGGTTTTATGGTGACCAACCCTCAAAGTAAGGCATTTAAAAACATTTTGGAATAGGGTTTGAATGGATTAGCTATTAACTAAACTGATGCCTCTCACTTTGCAAAAGGTAAGATGAATAGCCATTTGAAAATCTAGCTCTTCTTGTAACGTCATCATCTCGTGATCCTTTGAAGACACCACAGAGGAGATGTTTGCTCCAGAACTTCGTCCCATAAACTGACCAGGCCTTCTTGAATGGCTAAGCTCATGGCGTGGCTTTGCTTGATTTGCATGGCTAAGCTCATGGTGTGGCCTTGCTTGATTTACACGGCTAAGCTCATGGTGTGGCCTTGCTTGATTTGCACGTAAGTACCTCGAAGTCATTGAAGAAGTAAGTTTAGATACACCCGGTGCAGATTGAGGGGCAAGAGTACTAGTAGATTGTGCTTTCTGCAATGTCTTCGGTGGCTGGCAACGATGCTCAGAAGCAGATGGCATGGCTCCGACACTTACTGAAGAATTTTGCATCACATCAGGAGAAATTTGTTGTCTAGCCTTTGCCACACTAAGCAAACTGTAGTTTACTGGTAGAGACGATACATCTTTTACAGCATTTGCCTGAAAAATGCAAATAGTCAGCAGTCATAACATTTGATTGAGCTACATTATAATACCTTGCCTAAAAACCTGATAAAACCTGGGGGTAAACTACTCTGTAGTTAATTATATCTCAATTTTGTATACAAGTACTATAATAAAGATTATGAAATCTTTAAAATACAAATGCCTACTCATCTCACGATAAAATTAGTGCTCTGCTTGAAGATTTAAATCATGACAATAATAGTGTAGCAAGCAAGTGATAGTGCGTGTGATAAGAAAAGCATGGTGGAAAGACACATGGGCACAGCATACTGGTACTGTACAGTAATGCTCATGAAGCACCAATTGGAACTACAATAGAGGACTGTGCAATACTTATGAACTTTTAGTTGAACAATTTGAGGGGTAGACAACTGATAACACTATCCCCCCGTGTGTGCATAAAGTCAGGTGTTTGCAAAAGATCTTCATACAATTTTCTTGCCTTTTCACAAATGATGGCCTCTGAAATGCTATCACCTGCTGTGTATCCAAACTAATAACTTTTCAACATCCTCAAGTGTTTGTGTTCTATGTTTCATGATTATTGATATGCCTTTTGCCATTTTAACACTCATAATGTCCTTTTTCTTAGCAAGTATGGTGGATATCGTTGACTGAGATTTGTTGTACTGCCTAGCTAGTTCGACAACCCGCACACCATCTTCATATATAAGAATGATCTCTTGTTTTTGTTCTATGGTCATCCTTACATGGGTTTTCATATTTTGAACCTTACCACTGACTTTCTTGGCACCCATGGCATGATATACATGTATAATAATCAGTTTTATGTTCAAAAAGCAAAAAAAAAAAAACAATTTCCAAAATCACCAGAATTTCTAATAGACGTGATCGTCACTAAGCGGGCGTCTCTAGTAAACCGAGGCAGGTCCGCCAGCGTGACCAGGAACCACGCGCTCGGTCGATCCGAACATGTACCAACAAATAGCGCTACAGTACTCGACAAAACTATCCTAAGTCAAGTCGCATTTTTCGATCAAATTTACATCATAACCCAAAATTATCATAAGTCAGGGCAATCGTAAGTCAAGGTGCCACTGTATACATTTTTTTTTATGTGGAATATCACACTTTTGATGTGACCTAACTTCCAAGAATGAGTACACATGGCTCTGGTGAAGAACTGAGACCATGTACCAGCTTTCACATAGTGCATGAGTAGAAAGAGTTATACCACCAATTACCCAATTACATTTATATACAGTAACAGGACTAAAATACTGTACGGTTTCTGACTTGTCTCACCTTTTTACACTCTGGGCATCCATACTTGGCCTGCTTATAAAGATGATCTATACAGAAAGTGCAAAAGCTGTGGCCACAAGTAGGCAAGAGCAGTGGACGGTGAGTACCATCATTAAACTCTCCCAAGCATACACGACAACTAAGACTTATATCCATATCCTGAAAATAAAATGTATACAGTACATTAATTATGCTATCAAATATGTAATAGGAATACATGATATTACAGTACTTACAGACCCTGTAAATGGATATGAAAGTATTTTAATAATTTAAAATAAAATGTAATAAATGTAATTTGTTATAGTTGAAAAACTAAACTGATTAAAACAAAGTATAAATATGTTTTACTGCCTTTAGAGAGAAGGCATACTCTCTCCTATGTTTTGCCTGCATACCACTAGGACCTGGTTGTGATTCACTGCTTGTTCGCCACTTTTATACAACTACAAATATCTTCAGTTTTACTTTAAATATTTGTCTGGTAGAGGTTTTACATATAGATCGCGTTTCTGTCTGTCTTCTGACTAATAAATAATTTTGGTTTAATAAGTTATCAAGATGTTTTTAACAACATTCTTTCAGCGTTTGTCTTTTCCAACATGGGCGACCCTTTTGGAAACGCGATACTTGGGTTAACCCATCCCATAGTTGGGTCTGATTCCAACTGGGGTTCGAATACCTATATCTTAAGAAGAACATCAACAAACTGGAAATGGTGTCAAGACATGCAACTATATGCTACGTACAAAATAGTAATGGTAATTGATGAAATTGATACGGAAGAATTCCCGAGACCCAGAACTTCATGAACAAGAGGTAAAAATTTAAACCACTAAACAAATCTTCTGAAGAAATTTAAGAAAATTCACTTTTGCAAAGTGGTAGATGGTTGGAACAAGCTAAGTGAGAAGGTGGTGGAGGCCAAAACCATCAGTAATTTCAAAGCGTTATTACGACAGTATTGGGAAGATGGGACACCACGAGCTAAGCTCTCATCCTTTAACTACACTTAGGTAATTACATTTAAGTAATTATTGAAATAAGAATATTAAAAGAAACCTCCATTCACAACTTCAAACTTAGATACAACAAAGATTCAAAGGACTTTAATATCAATTAGGTTAGGATAAGTTAAAACACCGCACCAGATTAAATAAGGCTAGTATAGAGAAGGTGCAGAGCCGCCCGTCCTCTCAAGCATTCACAACACTAAACTGCTGAGTCTGCACCCAACACTAAAGGGTGCCGAGTCTGTCCTGTCTGTGGGTGCAGTCTATAGAATTCCCAACACTGATGTGTCTGTATTCAACTCAAACCTTAGAAATCTAATACTTGATAACAGACTGAACAAAAACCACCTAATTATCGCAGGGGACTTTAATATTGACCTCTGCGAGCCTGAACACTCTACTGCTGTTAGCTTCCTCAACTGTATGAATTCCTGCTTCCTCATACCCTTAATCACTAGACCTACTAGAATCACTGATAGCACTGCCACGACTCTAGATCACATCTGGACCAACATAACCTCTCCGCTTACTTCAGGTATAATCACCGATAGCACTACAGACCACTACCCCACATTTCTCTTAACTAACATTAGCAAACCACCTCTAGAAACAAGGGAGTTAAGCTTTAGGCTGCACAATGAAACTGCTATAAACAATTTTATAACTGCTGCTGATAATGTCAACTGGGAGTCCGAGTTCGGTAACATAGGGGACATCAACCTAGCAGTGCAATCTTTTCTACAAACAACTCTTAGCCTTTATAACACCCACTGTCCTAGGCTTACAAAACAAGTCACAAGCAAAAGGCTTAACAATCCTTGGCTTACAAAGGGAATACTGAAATCCATTAACAAAAAACACGACCTTGAGAAGAAGTATAGGTTAGGAATTGTCTCCAAAGAATTCTCAAAGAATTACTCATTATTGCTATCTAAGATAATTAGACGAGCCAAAACTAAATACTACGAAGATAAATTTACTCAAATAAAGAGCAACATTAAACAAACTTGGAGCACAATTTCACAAATATTGGGATCAAAGAAATCTTTAAATAACAAACCGACTCTCCTGTCTAATAACGATGGTCAGCTTTCAGCCTATGATTCTGCTATTGAGTTCAATAGGTTCTTCTCTTCCATTGGTTCATCCCTTGCAAATGATATTCCATCTTCCAGTACTGACATTAAGGACTATCTTACAGGTAACTATCCACAGTCTCTGTACCTAAAGCCTATTAACTCCACTGACGTCAATGAGATAATCCTTTCCCTTAAAACCAAGTCTGGTGCCCTTGAGGAGATACCAACTTTAATTTACAAAAAAGCCTCCAGATCTTTAGCCCCTGCTATTGCTTTGCTCTTCAACAAGTCACTTGAACTCCAAACCTTTCCAGATATTCTAAAAAAAGCGAGAGTAACGCCTGTCCACAAATGTGGTGACCCCACAGATGTTAACAACTACAGACCTATATCAATCCTGCCAAACTTGTCAAAAATTTTTGAAAAACTTATATATAAGCAGCTTTACTCATATCTAGCCAAACTCAATATACTTAGCCCTTGCCAATATGGCTTCAGACCCAAAAAAAGCACTAACGATGCACTTATTAGTATGCTTAACTCGATTCATACAGCTCTTGATAAAAAGGAGTTCCCTGTTGGGTTATTTGTGGACCTGCGTAAAGCTTTTGATACTGTCAACCACCATAACCTTCTTAAATTACATCATTATGGAGTCAGAGGACACTCCCTACAATACCTCGAGTCCTACCTTACTGACAGGCTCCAATATGTTTCTGTGAATAATACAATTTCTCCCACCCTACCCATCAACATTGGTGTTCCTCAGGGCAGCATACTTGGCCCTCTCCTCTTTCTCATCTACATTAATGACCTTCCAAATGCCTCCCAACACCTCAAACCAATTCTATTTGCTGACGACACAACCTTCATTTACTCCAGTCCTGACCCTCTTGCTCTAAATGCCACAGTAAATACTGAGCTAAATAAAGTCCATCTTTGGCTAACTGCCAACAAACTCACCCTTAACATTGACAAAACTTTCTATATTCTGTTTGGCAATAAATCCTCTAGTCATATAAATCTCAAAATAAACAATACCCAAATTTGTAACAAATTAGATGGCAAATTCCTTGGCATTCTCATTGACCACAAGCTGAATTTCCAGGGACACATTCTAAATATATCAAAAAAAGTTTCAAAAACTGTGGGCATTCTTTCTAAGATCAGATATTATGTACCACGCCCTGCCCTGGTGACTCTCTATTACTCCCTTATCTATCCTTATCTCAACTATGGTATTTGTGCTTGGGGTTCTACTACCCAAAATCACTTACGTCCTCTAATTACCCAACACAAAGCTGCTATTAGAACAATATCCAACTCTGGCCCCAGACATCACTCGGTACCCCTACTCAAATCTCTGAATATGTTAGATATTAAGTCACTGCACATTCTCTCATGTGTATTATACATATATAAAACGCTAAACTATAATGCCAATCCTGATCTTAAAAGCTTCATAGAAGGTTGTAACAGAACCCATGAGCACCACACCAGAAATAAACAGTTTTGATATTCCTAGAGTACGTCTTAATCAAACTAGAAATGCTCTGCAAATCAAGGGGCCCAGAATGTGGAATGACCTTCCCAACCATGTTAAAGACTGTACCTCTCTCAACCAGTTTAAGATAAAAACTAAACACTACCTAATAAATTCCCTGTAATCTACCTCACTCCTCTATTGTCAACCCATGTCTGTTATTTTCTTTTTTTTAATCAACACTGTTTGTCAACCTATTGTATTTGTGCTGCTTTTTCAGTCATGTTCCCCCTTTTTTTATCTTTATTTGTATTTGTTCTCAACACTTTTTATTCTTTATGCTCAATTAGTATTAAGTTCTAGATATTAATGTTTTCTTGCCCGAAACGCATTGCGTAATAGTGGCTTTAGGCATTGTATGTACTAGCTCTATCTATATATCAATCCATTAATGTAACATCACTTGTATGTATATACCTTACCTGAATAAACATCTGAATCTAAACATCTGTACTAAATTGCCCGAACCTAACCTAACCGAGGATCAATGAATAATTTTAATTTTTATTTTTTTTTAATTATCAGGGGAAAGCGTCAAGCCATTACGACTTTATAGCACTTGGAAGAGGTCAAGATAAGGATTTGGGATGGGACGGGGTGGAGGGAAGGAATGGTGCATAACCACTTAGGTGGTCAGGAATTGAACGCCGACCTGCATGACGTGAGACCGTCACTCTACCGTCCAGTCAAAGTGGCTGGGAAATCACGCCAAATTTGAGTTTTTAGCCTTAGGGAATTTATATGTCGAAACGTGATGCATAAGTCAAGAGGACGGGTTGGGTAGACCAATTCCCTCTGAAGGCAGTAGCCCTCAGGTTACTACAGGTTACCATTTGGGTATGGTATACCAAACACCATACTAAAATGTGCACAATGTTCATTCTACTAGAGCTTAATGGTGTTCTAAACAGCTATAAACCAAATGCAAGTTCTCAAGCCTCACCTCCATCCTGGCTGGGCTACAGTTGCCTTCGGACTGCTCCACAATACACCACCTTCACTAGACGTTTACCATTGACTTTGGGGAATACAAGATTACCTCAAGACCTAAAGCTATACTAAACTCAATGTTGTAAAGTGTGTGATTTAAGAGAGCACGTGAGCCTGGTGGTGGGTCAGCACGTGAGCCTGGTGGTGGGTCAGCACGTGAGCCTGGTGGTGGGTCAGCACATGAGCCTGGTGGTGGGTCAGCACGTGAGCCTGGTGGGGGGGTCAGCACGTCAGCCTGGTAGGGGGTTGTCAGCACGTCAGCCTGGTGGGGGGGTCAGCACGTCAGCCTGGTGGGGGGGGGGGGTCAGCAAGTCAGCCTGGTGGTGGGTCAGCACGTCAGCCTGGTGAGGGGGGTCAGCACGTGAGCCTGGTGGGGGGTCAGCACGTCAGCCTGGTGGGGGGTCAGCACGTCAGCCTAGTAGTGGGGATGTCAGCACGCCCACCAACCACACTATCACATCACTACTCTAGGTCCTGAAACTAGACAACTGTACCATTGCAAACACTTAAACAATGTCCAGACTCAGTGAACAAGGTAATTCTAGAAAGGTTCTGAGCAGACGGTCGCGTCCTGATCGTGTCGGTGTGGGGGCGAGCTGACTATTGTTATGCTGACCAGGTTTGCCAGCTCCAAATTGCTGAAAGTAGCGAGCTGGCAGTCTACAAGTAGCGAATTTGTAATTAGTGTAGCACAATTTTTTTTTAGTGACTGATACGGGTTTCAAAGTAATATATTTTGATATATAGAGTACACTACACGATGTTAATTGTTTTATTAATATTATTTCTGCACACACACACACACACGCATATATATATATATATGTGTGTGTGTGTGTGTGTGTGTGTGCGCGCGCGCTATATATATGTATGTGAACGCAATTCACATACGAATAGAACAACCTACCATGAACACCCAAATCACGGAACTATTTATATAGAGCCCTAGCAAACAAACCTGGAGCACTAGTACACAAACAACCACTGGAGCACAACCATGCACAACCCAAAGCCCAACAAGTCATACCCCCGGAGCAATATAATCGGAACTCGACAAGTTGTGTAACCGGAGCTCGACCAGTTGTCTAACCGCAAGCCTAGCATGAACGAACCAAACAAACAACCTCTGGATCACAACCATGCATGAACCGAAGTCTGACCATGCACAACCCAAAGCCCTAGTGACACCCCCGGAGCCCGACCAGTTAATATAACCGGAGCCCGACCAGTTATTTAACCGGAGCCCGACCAGTTATTTAACCGGAGCCCGACCAGTTGTGTAACCGAAGCTCGACCAGTTGTGTAACCAGACCCCGACCAGTTGTCTAACCTTAAGCCTAGCAAGTATACATCTCATCCAACCCCCACAAAGCTAAACAGTCCCAGAGCACAACCAAGCTCCATTCCTAGCTCGACCAAACATAGATCTCATTAGCCCTACCTAAAATCCTCCACTTGCCCTAGACACCAACTATTGACCCATAGCAAACAATTGAACTATAATACAAAAAAAGAAACCCGGATTTATAGCAAACATATAAACATAGAGCCTTAGCAAACAAACCTAGAGCACTAGTACACAACCGCTGAAGCACAACCATGCACGAACCGAAGCCTGACCATGCACAACCCACAGCCCCAGTGACACCCCCGGAGCCCGACCAGTTAATATAACCGGAGCCCGACCAGTTATTTAACCGGAGCCCGACCAGTTATTTAACCGGAGCCCGACCAGTTGTGTAACCGAAGCTCGACCAGTTGTGTAACCAGACCCCGACCAGTTGTCTTAAATTAAGCCTAGCAAGTATACATCTCATCCAACCCCTACAAAGCTAAACAGTCCCAGAGCACAACCAAGCTCCATTCCTAGCTCGACCAAACAAAGATCTCATTAGCCCTACCTAAAATCCTTCACTTGCCCTAGACACCAACTATTGACCCATAGCAAACAATTGAACTATATACAAAAAAAGAAACCCGGATTTCTAGCAAACATATAAACATAGAGCCTCAGCAAACAAACCTGGAGCACTAGTACACAAACAACCGCTGAAGCACAACCATGCACGAACCGAAGCCTGACCATGCACAACCCACAGCCCCAGTGACACCCCCGGAGCCCGACCAGTTAATATAACCGGAGCCCGACCAGTTATTTAACCGGAGCCCGACCAGTTATTTAACCGGAGCCCGACCAGTTGTGTAACCGAAGCTCGACCAGTTGTGTAACCAGACCCCGACCAGTTGTGTAACCAGACCCCGACCAGTTGTGTAACCAGACCCCGACCAGTTGTGTAACCTTTAAGCCTAGCAAGTATACATCTCATCCAACCCCCACAAAGCTAAACAGTCCCAGAGCACAACCAAGCTCCATTCCTAGCTCGACCAAACATAGATCTCATTAGCCCTACCTAAAATCCTCCACTTGCCCTAGACACCAACTATTGACCCATAGCAAACAATTGAACTATATACAAAAAAAGAAACCCGGATTTATAGCAAACATATAAACATAGAGCCTTAGCAAACAAACCTAGAGCACTAGTACACAACCGCTGAAGCACAACCATGCACGAACCGAAGCCTGACCATGCACAACCCACAGCCCCAGTGACACCCCCGGAGCCCGACCAGTTAATATAACCGGAGCCCGACCAGTTATTTAACCGGAGCCCGACCAGTTATTTAACCGGAGCCCGACCAGTTGTGTAACCGAAGCTCGACCAGTTGTGTAACCAGACCCCGACCAGTTGTCTAACCTTAAGCCTAGCAAGTATACATCTCATCCAACCCCCACAAAGCTAAACAGTCCCAGAGCACAACCAAGCTCCATTCCTAGCTCGACCAAACATAGATCTCATTAGCCCTACCTAAAATCCTCCACTTGCCCTAGACACCAACTATTGACCCATAGCAAACAATTGAACTATAATACAAAAAAAGAAACCCGGATTTATAGCAAACATATAAACATAGAGCCTTAGCAAACAAACCTAGAGCACTAGTACACAACCGCTGAAGCACAACCATGCACGAACCGAAGCCTGACCATGCACAACCCACAGCCCCAGTGACACCCCCGGAGCCCGACCAGTTAATATAACCGGAGCCCGACCAGTTATTTAACCGGAGCCCGACCAGTTATTTAACCGGAGCCCGACCAGTTGTGTAACCGAAGCTCGACCAGTTGTGTAACCAGACCCCGACCAGTTGTCTTAAATTAAGCCTAGCAAGTATACATCTCATCCAACCCCTACAAAGCTAAACAGTCCCAGAGCACAACCAAGCTCCATTCCTAGCTCGATCAAACAAAGATCTCATTAGCCCTACCTAAAATCCTCCACTTGCCCTAGACACCAACTATTGACCCATAGCAAACAATTGAACTATATACAAAAAAAGAAACCCGGATTTCTAGCAAACATATAAACATAGAGCCTCAGCAAACAAACCTGGAGCACTAGTACACAAACAACCGCTGAAGCACAACCATGCACGAACCGAAGCCTGACCATGCACAACCCACAGCCCCAGTGACACCCCCGGAGCCCGACCAGTTAATATAACCGGAGCCCGACCAGTTATTTAACCGGAGCCCGACCAGTTATTTAACCGGAGCCCGACCAGTTATTTAACCAGAGCCCGACCAGTTATTTAACCAGAGCCCGACCAGTTGTGTAACCGAAGCTCGACCAGTTGTGTAACCAGACCCCGACCAGTTGTCTAACCTTAAGCCTAGCAAGTATACATCTCATCCAACCCCCACAAAGCTAAACAGTCCCAGAGCACAACCAAGCTCCATTCCTAGCTCGACCAAACAAAGATCTCATTAGCCCTACCTAAAATCCTCCACTTGCCCTAGACACCAACTATTGACCCATAGCAAACAATTGAACTATATACAAAAAAAGAAACCCGGATTTATAGCAAACATATAAACATAGAGCCTTAGCAAACAAACCTAGAGCACTAGTACACAACCGCTGAAGCACAACCATGCACGAACCGAAGCCTGACCATGCACAACCCACAGCCCCAGTGACACCCCCGGAGCCCGACCAGTTAATATAACCGGAGCCCGACCAGTTATTTAACCGGAGCCCGACCAGTTATTTAACCGGAGCCCGACCAGTTGTGTAACCGAAGCTCGACCAGTTGTGTAACCAGACCCCGACCAGTTGTCTAACCTTAAGCCTAGCAAGTATACATCTCATCCAACCCCCACAAAGCTAAAGTCCCAGAGCACAACCAAGCTCCATTCCTAGCTCGACCAAACAAAGATCTCATTAGCCCTACCTAAAATCCTCCACTTGCCCTAGACACCAACTATTGACCCATAGCAAACAATTGAACTATATACAAAAAAAGAAACCCGGATTTATAGCAAACATATAAACATAGAGCCTCAGCAAACAAACCTGGAGCACTAGTACACAAACAACCGCTGAAGCACAACCATGCACGAACCGAAGAATATAAAATTAATTTATAGGCGATAACAACTGTTTTTAATACACAGTACATGAAAGTCGATAATAAATGCGTCTTGGGATGTGGGGGAGACGACCGCCGAGTTAACGAGCCTATAGCCTGACGACGGGGTAGTTTAACAATGGCGAAGTGTATTCTACATAATATCCTACCCATATAATGTTGGCAAATCATGATCCTCAAAATCTTCCACAATATCCGAGAGAGGACAGACTATTTAGCATTAGTGGAATACAAACATTTGAATACTACAGAACCCGGATGAAAAAAAATACGGAAACAATGATCCTCGGAGACATTACAAAACGCAATGTTATAATAGCGAGCAAATGTATAATGCATTAAGCATTGTAGGTGGAGGTAGACTATATATTCATGCGTACCTCCCAACTGCTCCGATATATTAGCAAAAAAAACAAAAAAAAAAATTATCAGTCTTACCTACACGGGACGAACGCACCGCACCCAACCCCTGCTTCTTGACGACTGGCGGCCCCGTAGTCGATGACCCGGTCGACCAACCAACCCAGAGACCCTCTGCCTAAAATTATTTGAACACCATATTGAAATTCCTAGCGTAAAGCGCCAGGAATGTGTAAATTAATATTTATATGCATTATAGGCCTTTCTAAAATAATTTATAGATCTGAATATCATATATTGTCTAACAAACGAATTATTAAAGATTTTAATTATGCCAGATACAATTAATTAAGTCTCATCGCACACAAGAAGATTCGTCGGCAGATTTTTTTTTTATTTATATATAAAAAAGGTTTTAAATTCTTGTAAAGCCACTAGCACGCATAGCGTTTCGGGCAGATCCTTAATCCTAATATTTTCCTCGGAGAAAAAAGAAAATTTTTTCCTTATTTTTTTATGACCCGTCAAATCGTTTAACAACCTATTCTCTGCTGGGTGAACAGTTATGGATTGGCGCCCGGTCAATCCTTCCCGGACAGAATACGAACCCAGGTCAAAGGGCTGGCGAAGAGCCGGGCGCGTGCTTTACCACTGCGCCACAGAGACTGCTCCGTGGCGTAGTGGAATTTTGAATTTTGAAACCTGACTAACCTACTTGAACCCAACCTAACGTAACCCAAATCAAACCAATCAAATCCAAACGAGCCCAATGCAGCCTAACCTTAATAACATAACCTAATACAGCCTAGCATAACAATACATTAGGATTTAAAACAGAAAATAATGAGTTTAGCCGAATCGCCTCGTGTCCGAGTGTAAACAGAACCCGACCAATTGTGTACCTACTGACCTAGCAAACAAACACCTGCAGACGAGGAGTCTCAATAACGTGGCTGAAATATGTTGACAAAACCACACACTAGAAAGTGAAGGGACGACGACGTTTCGGTCCGTTCTGGACCATTCTCAAGTAAATTGTGAGAATGCACAATTGACTTGAGAATTGTCCAGTCGACGGACCGAAACGTCGTCGTCCCTTCACTTTCTAGTGTGTGGTTTGGTCAACAAACGCCTCACCTAACCAGACAAACACCCTCCTAACTCTACCAAGCACACTGAGAGCCGTACCAAAGTTGGGAGGGTCCACAGACGAGAACGTGGTTGTAAGTATAGGTCCACAGGCATGGGTCCCAGTGCCCATCATCTGGGTTGGAGGGCAACAGTGCATTGCTTTGCTCAAAAGAGTATAATGCTGCTAACACAGCACTGCCTTAAATAAGCAAACTTTTCAGGATTATTTAAATCGGAGGAAAATTAACACAGACCATTAGGCCTAGCCGCCAAGGAGAAAGGATATATAAGATTTCCCGGTTTAATGGTAGAGCTTACTAGTACCTAGATTGCATGTAAAGTCTGCGGCAAAACTAACTTGAATTACTACAAGGGTGCTCTTTGACAAAGTGAACTAGCTGCGGTACAGCGGTACACTTGGGAATCCGGCGATGCACCCCCACTTCGCAGGCCAGCAAGCCGGATCCCCCCCCTCCCTCCCTTCCGAAGGGCGAGGTGCCCGCTGGCCTCAGAAAGAGCCTTCAGCGAGGGAGTGAAATGACGTCCTGCCTGACGTAGGAGGTAACGCGTCGCTCTTCCATCTGCCGACCTCCATGATAGCCGACTGCGCGAGGCCATCCATTGACATCTGGGTGGCCCTGCCGATTCGAAAGGTGTGTGGGGCGTAATCGGCTGGAGGCAGGCCCAACGCTGCAAAGGCGGCGCGGAGCACCCTGGAGAAGTCTTGTCTGGTGACTGGGGCGCCCAACTCGTCCTGGAATATAGGCCCTGGTTCCGTGATACCTGGTTGATGGGGTTCTGGGAGTTCTTCTACTCCCCAAGCCCGGCCCGAGGCCAGGCTCGACTTGTGAGAGTTTGGTCCACCAGGCTGTTGCTTGGAGCGGCCCGCAGGCCCACATACCCACCACAGCCCGTGCCTATATACCTTTCAAGATTCTTCCAGTTTTTTCTGGAGTAGCCATTCTGGCTGTAAGTTTGAGCCTTATAGGGCTTATATAGCTACTTGGACAGCTATGGTACTTGCTCCTTTATGTAGAGCAGGTATAATTATTGACAGCCTGATATTTTCTTGAGGCTGATTGTAATTTACCTCATTTAGAGGTTAGCTACCTACCTAATAATAAGCAACTAAGATTTGAGTGGTGTCTTGGTATCACTACAGGTGTTCCTTTGCTCAGCTCTTCAAAATCAGCCTTGGATGGGTAGTGAACTTACAGTAACACTCAAAGATGTACATAGAAATATGTAATAAAATGTAATACACAATAAATGGTTAATCCCACCCATTAGGGTCAGCACTACATAAATTAATAATGCCCCAGCACTGTCTAACAGTACTAGTTAGGTAATAATCCTACCTATTATTAATGCAGCTAATAGTGTAGACTGAATTTGTACAAATCTTAGTACCGTGTCAGTCTAAAATATCCTACCTCTGTTGAGTTGGGATAATAACTACAATAAATGTGATGCAATACTACGTAAAATAGTGCTATGTTTTTGGATTTTGTGATTTTATATAATATATACACTGGTAGAAATTATGTGTATAAGAAATTAAATGAACACAAGAGTATTAATTGTGTTTGGCAAGTATTCTACTGCCATAAATAATATTTATTAACACCTGAAAGTACGTCCTAATTGTGGAATATAATGTTAACAGGGTTAGTAATGATTAAATGATTTATGGGATCAGTAATTTGTATTAGCATACTGGATCCTAAAATGTTAAATGAATTCACCGACATGAGTGAATCAGTAATTATGGATTGAATTTGATTTATCCGGTTCAAAGTCGACCAAAATGTTGTTTGGGCACTGAGAACCGATATAGAGTATAATATTAATTGTAATGTATCCGGTTCGATAAGGACCAAAATGTTGGGTATCTGGGGCTTTAACTCAGATATTAAATTATTTGATTATTATGTATAACATAAATCGAAGGACCACCCACTTTTGAGAAAAGAGGGAAAAGAAAGGTGATTATTAGATTGACACTATAGAACCTGTGCCTATGTACGATAATTAAATTAACAATCACTTGAAAATAATGAATAGACTGTATTATTAATTAATTAAAGTCAAAGCCTCAAATATCAACATTGGGGGGGTATTTCTAGAAGTTCATATATATCTAGGAACCAGTGTGGTTCGTCACTAGTTCATTGTTGAGTTAGTAACATAGCAAATCTAAACTAATATAGATTCAAAGATATGATACCTCAAATAATGAATATATTAAAAGATTATGAATTATTGAGCAACAGTGAGAGCAAAACACCTTAAACACTAAGCCATAAATTCTGGCATTAAATTACTCATTGTAAAAATCCTATATGTGAATTTATATAGAAACTACTAATAATCTTAGCTAAAGTTATACGAAAGCGGGTGTCTTAGCTGTAAGACGACTTCTGTAATTCCGTTTCGTTACTCGTCCTCGTGACCACATGCTCCCAATAAGGAATAAACCCGTGGAAATTATCGTGAGTGATGAGAGACAACTTGTTAACTCCTTGTCTACACGCTGCAAATCAGGGAAAGTTAAGTAGCATTGTATTAGGCTATAAATTATTTCAAAATTCATTGAAATAAATGAAGAAAATCAACTAACATTGTGTGGTTGTGCATCCTAACGACAGACTACCCATAAATATACAATCTGGAGTGGTGCATAAGACTAGAAAGGTATACTTACATGAGTGTAGCAAATACTAAGGTCTGCCAGTCCCAGGCGTCCACTGCTGTGTACGCGTAATTACGAGCCGTGACTTCAATTGTTGACGTGTTATTAACTGGCAGGGCACTGTAGAACACGCGGGGAGGTAATTGGTGGAGTTGCAACGTAATTAATGTTGGAAACTCTTCAGTCACACCACCACGCATCTTCCCTTGCTGATCGCTAGACGAACACGTGAGGACCAATGGCGGGTCGCCGCTCGCGTCTCTTTCATCCCCCTCCTCGCATTCACAATACAATTTAGTAATCACCAAGAATTCTTTTCCGTGTAATTATTGAAGTAATGCTTTAAAAGAATAGGGTTGCAATTGTAGGGAACTATATTGTTTATATTCTCGCTAGATAGTGTTGATTAAGCACCGTTTACTTATTAAAGAGAAATGGGAAGTATTTTCATGGCGTTCGTATATTTATTTATTTATTTATTTATTAATATACAAGAAGGTACATTAGGTTTGTGAGAAGACATAGCATAGTAATACAGTATAGCATAGTAGCATAGTAGTACAGTATTTACACTCTTGTAAAGCCACTAGTACGCGCAGCGTTTCGGGCAGGTCCTTAATCTAACAGATAATTTTAAGTAGGTAAATTCTATCAGAATTAATAAAATGATAACAAATACATTGCAAGAAAAAAATGAGATGAGAGAGATTAGTAAGTATATTAAAGCACACTGGTATATTAAAGCTCTGATTGATTACATTGACAGCTTGATTGGTAATTTAAACAAGATTAATAGACACCATACAGCAGATTGACAGCACATATAAGAAGACAGCAATGATCACAATGATAAAGATGTTCAGATTGGGTACAAAAAGATTGGGAGATTGGGTAGCAATAGATATAGTGCAATTTTAAAGCAAAAGGTAAAAAACTATGAAGATGAAATTAGGTACTTTTTAGTATTGTTATATATATAACTAATATATATTATATTTATATATTATAGTATATATTATATATATATATATATATATTATATATATGTATATATTATATTATATATAACTAGTATTTACTAGTATATATATATATATATATATATATATATATATATATATATATATATATATATATATATATATATATATATATATATTGGTGTATACTGGCAGCAGGTTTTCTTTCAAACATGTTTCATTGAATATGACCGCATATTCTGTATTTATTATTTTCTGGTTTAGGGCTTCTATCCCTCTAACTATTTTAACCTAACCAAAACATAAACCTGATAATATTCTACAAAACCAAGAAGACTTCCGAACTCCTTATCAAAAACAGCCCGAAGCCGACGGAGAACCCTCTACAGCAGTCAAGCGTTGTATACATGTACACTTGCCCCCACGAAGGATGTAACCTTCAATGTAAGTACATAGGTATGACGTCGACCAAGCTGACGAGGCGTTTGACATGCCATCTTCAATCTGGTGCCCCTAGGAATCACATGAGACAAGCCCATGACATTACTCTAACAAGAGAAATGTTGAACAAGAATACTTGCATAATAGACAAAACCCAAGATTCAAGAAGATTACAAATTCTTGAGGCAATTCACATAAGAATAGAGCGACCTACCATGAACACCCAAATCACAGAACTATTTACTCTACCCACCATGAGAGTAAGGACAAGACAAGAACATATCGATGCCATCACAGAAGACAATGTCCAACATAACAGGCCAATTACACTGGATTAATCTTTGTGTTTAGATAGGAGATGCCTCGTATGGGCCAATAAGCCTTCTGCAGCCCCTATGTTTATCCCTTATGTATCCCCCCATGTTTTTCACCTTCATTGTATTATCACCTGACCTAATGCGGGTATAAAATCAACTAGTATTGTAAGATTGTTCACTTGAGAATGAACCATGGAGGTTCGAAACGTCGTGCAAATTATACAAATAAGTGTAATACACTCTATAGTAAATCACTTCTTTTCTTCACCTTAAAAGTACGAAAATGAGTTTTGGAGAACTCCTATTCCAATTAAGCCCTGATGCTAAGAAAATAGTTAGAGGGATAGAAGCCCTAAACCAGATAATAAATACAGAATATGCGGTCATATTCAATGAAATATATATATATATATATATATATATATATATATATATATATATATATATATATATATATATATATATATATATATATATATATATATTTAGTATATAACAGATAAAACTGTTGTTTAGTGATAATCTTAGTTAATAACTCTCGGTTATTGGATCATTAGGAGTTATATTATCAGTAACTAATTATTATACAGTATACTGATAAAAGTAGAGAAGTAGAGAACCATATTCAAATCTCTAACATATTGGTAATAAATATGTTTAGATAGACATTATCTGACGCAATCCTGCCTCTCGATGTCGTGAGAATGTTAGCAATATATGCTCAGATAAAGAAATATTAATTTATGTTAGCACCACAGTTAGTAGAGTTAATAGTTACTGTACTTAACATACAATAGTGATGTATTATGATACAATAGTAATGAATCAGTGTTGGAAATTTCCAACAACAGGTACCTCCCAAGGCCCCCAGCAGGCGATGCAGGAGGAGGGAGGTAACTGAAAACCTAGTAATGGTACTGCTCCTAAAACAATAATGAGCTAACCCGGGAACAAGCATTAAGTCCCCTCAACGGGAACCAAGATAAATAGTGAACGACATAGAGTCAAGGATGTAAGGAAGGTCCATACACGTCAAATAACAAAATATTAAGACAAATTATAAGTCATTGTTAAATTTATGGTAGCGGAAAGCGGAGACTAAAAGGAGTTCCCATTAATGACTGCAGGTACATCGATGACGGTCCAGAATGAATCCAATAAATTGCGAAAAGCACTTCCGGGAATTTGTGTGAAGAAAATAAGAGGGCTAAAGTATCGTCCCAGCCACCAAGCCTAATAAGCGAAAAAAATATAAGAGTTTGACGCAGCATACTGCAGTAGAAGGGATGGAACCGTAAGAATAGGGAATACTAGTGCTGCAAACAATGTTAATAATAAAATAAGAAATTATTACATTAAATAATCGTTACAATAATAATAATGATGAAGATACAATTTAATAGTGATGTGGTGTACCGGAAAAAGCATAATATTACAGCTGCTGAATGAGAAACACCAGCGTAGCGAGGCTGCCGAAAGCCGGAGGCAAATTAAAGGCCAGGAAGAAGATCCTTGGTGGGAAAGAGATTAATATATTGCAGGATAAGTATGCTGTAGAAAAACCCGGACATATGAAGTGCAAGGAAAACTGCAGAAAGATGACGTAGTCATGAGATGCCAAAGGAGAATTCAGCTGGAGAAAGGAGGAGAACAAGATTTTGTATAATAACTATAATGTAGCAATGTAAGGTAGCTATCAAATCTAGTAAATTTCCGCGAGAGGACGGGTAACCAATCACCTTAGCTGGGAACAAAGGCAGGAGAAGTTAAGCCAGAAGTAAATCAATCAAGTATAATAGCTCAATTCAAATATAATGATATAAACAATAAATCAATCAATATATATATATAACATAGAATCGATATATATATATAATATCAAATCAATATATAATATACACAATAAATCAAGTATAATAAAGCAATTCTTTAAAACATAATTATAACATGCTTGTGTGCGAAGCTAGACACAAATACAACAAAATTACTAAGGATGGTAGCAGAGTCCATTACATGTGGTTTCCATCTCATGTTGGCCTCCGAATGCATGATAGAGTTGATAAGTTAGCCTAAGAATCTGCCTTAAAGGAGTCGTTGAGTGTAACCTTAGATTGTCAATGAGCAATCTGAGAGCAGCAGTACACCGAGAACTTCAACAAGATCTTGTAGATCTGAGGCAAAGTGAAATCGACGCCAGTAATACTACTGAACCGTAACTGTAATAAGAAATAATATTAATACTATAATATAATATGTTAAAATAACAGAATAACGTCAAAAGTGCCACGGAGGGGTTGAAAATAGTAAATAGTAACGCCAAAACCCGTAATAATAAGTTATGCTCATAGTAAAATAATATTGAATAATAACGGTAATAATATGAATTAATCAGAAATCTAGTACAGGTAATAATTTCAATAATAACAAATAATAACAGAGGAGGGTCAGAAGTGAGCCAACTATAAACCCAATGCTGAATAGGAATGTGCTTAAATTAATATGTAATATAATGGATTATATAATATAATGCCACCAGTCAACATGAAAGGCAGCTTGGAGTCGTCTGGGATTCGTCCTGAAGGCATCCTGAAGGCCTCCTAGAGTCGTCCGGAGGCCATCTAGAGATCATCTTGAAGTCAGGAAGACGCGAACATGAAGTCGTCATGCGGACATCAAGAAGTCAACTTGGAATCATCGTGAAGTCATCTTGTAGTCGATCGCAAACACGCAGCCTAGGGACACTCAACATTAGCATGGTGAGGGTGGGGGGGACCCTTAGCTGAGCCCCGGGAAAGGCATCTTGAAGTCGTCTGTTAATCGTCCTGAAGTTATCCTGCAAGCATCCTGGAATCATCTGAACGCCATCTAGAGGTCATCTTGAAGACGTCTAGGATTCGTCCTGGAGTCGTCTTGAAGTCATCATGACGTCAACGTGAAGATATCATGCTGACATCAATAAGTCATCTTGAAGTCATTTTTAATATTAATACATGAGGTACATCTGCATTAGTGCAGCTACCTTAGAGTATATGAAGTGGAGTACAGTGTGTCAAAAAAACTAACTAGGTGATGCTCAAAAATCCGCATCACACAGGATGGTTAGTCATACAGAGGCATGTGATAGGAAGTCTGCACTGGCAGACTTCGGATGCATTTTGAGGATATCATCAACACAAGAGTGAATAAGGTAGCAGTGGTAATAAAAGTCCCCATCTCACAGGATGGTTAGTCATACAGGGCCATATGTTCAGTAGCCTGCACTGGCAAATTTTAGGTACACTGTGAGGATATCTTCAAGAATACGAGAGTGAATAAAGTAATTGCAAAGCTCCAGGTACCTCATGCCAACTGGCCTGAAAGGTCTAATAACTGGGCATTCGGTGACGTAGTGTGGGAGATCATGCCGCAGTTCCTGCTCACAGAGTTTGCAACTGGAGTGCTCAGGATTGGGAGATCCGTCACCTGCAGCCACCTGCCACAGGTAACGGTAACCCAACAATCTTTGTTGCAATCCTTGCAACCACTGTGTCGCACAGTCTGGTGAACGTTTTGTGCTGCCCATAGATATAGGTTATCTTGTAGTCGACAACAGGAGCGTGTAAAAAAAAAAAAAAAAAAGAGGGTGGTGGGGGAATCCCCCGCCATGCCCCGTGAGAAAGAAAACGGCACTCCCAAGGCCGAATGGGGGGACTGAAGAATACACTATAAGCCCAGCCAGCCTGATTTTTTTTTTTATTTATATATATTTATTTATATATATATACAAGAAGGTACATTGGGTTTGTGAGAATACATTGGATAGTACAGTATTTACATTCTTGTAAAGCCACTAGTACGCGCAGCGTTTCGGGCAGGAATACATCTTGAAGATTTACTAAAGTGATCTTAAAGCCTCCCTAAGGCCTTCTTAAAGCCTCCTTAAAGCTCTCCTATCTCCTACATATTTTTTTTTATTTTGCAGAAAATAATTACTACATCTACGTTACAATCCTCCCATGGTGGTGTGAATAGTCTCTTAGGGCAGAGCAATATATTCTGGAATAATATCATACTTTATAACATTAGAACATAAGGTACTCATGCTCTCTCTCTTATTATACTTTAACATACATTGTTCATTATTTCTCGCCTTTTGAACTAAGAGGATTAATTCATTAGCTGCCCCACCTCTCATTACTCTAATGGCAGAGGCTACATTTATCTCTGAAATTCTATCCCCAGTACTCTTCAGATTCAATTCCATCCTCATTATCTCGGTCATAGCATTTCTTGGGCATCATAAGATTATTTTCATGGCTTCATTGTTGTAGGTTCTCCAACTTGCTCAGTCTACTTTTACCAAAAAAAGAAATGAGAGGTGCAGTATAATCAGTAAAGGATCTTGCAGTACTCAAGGATATCATTCATGGCACAGGGACTCGAACTCCCTTTCCCCAGCATGCCAAAGTCTTCAGAGATTGTAATCTCTTCCGACATTGACCTAATAGTCTGCTCAGCTTTCAAACTCTCATGGGTATATCAACATATGTGCCTAAATATTTATATATATTAACTCTGTATTTTTACCATTTATTTTCAATATAATAGACCTCCGACTTCTACATTCAAACTTAGTTTTGTCTTCATTAATCACCAGTCCCATGTGGTGACACAGATTTCCGCAATTATCCTACACCGTTTGAACCTTTGAAATATCTTCGCCCTGAAACTAAATATCATCGACATATATGATCGGAGTTACCCCATTAAACACAAGGTTAAGGACACAGGTCTGTACTCTCCATTATCTTTAGGGATAGGGATTATCATAGCTTTTTCCATTTACTAGGAATACTACCCTCTTTATAACTAATATTAAAGTGGTCTAACAGCGGGTGTTTCTCCATAATGGCAAGTTCATTAAGCATTTCATAAGTTACTCCATCCTCCCCAGGGGCGGTAGATTTCCCAAATTTAATCGCCATTATTAGTTCATCTCTGTTAATACCTGAGCAGGTGACATCACCAGCCAGGTCGTATTCGAGCTGATGCAACGTCTGTCAATCTAGACTTTGTTACTTGTCCCATACATATGTTTTGTTTGACACATTTCATCGTGATAAGCAATGATTTATCACTATGAAATTCTAGTTCCGGTTTGCACTCTTTCACTTTCTTCAAATTCATCTAAGAATTATTGTCTAATGACACTTTTGGAGTTCTATTTGAGTCGGGTACTATTTGTAATCCTTTGTAATTCTTGGAAGGACCTCAAAAGGCATTTTATATTCGCGCTGAGTAATTCAGCGGCTGCCATACACGTGCAGATATTACTGGGATGAAGTATTAATAGCAATTAAAGTTGGGGTACCCTTGGGGAAGAGTCCTTGTAGATTTGAGGCAAAGTGAAATTGACACCAGTAATTCCATCTATCATCATACAAGTTCAAATACGTTTATTGAGACAATAAAATACACCTGAAAGGGACAGAGTAGCTTACATTATTTTTACCCCTTCTACTTCAAGTCCCTCAAGGGGCGCACAAATCCAGTGAGTACAAATCCACAAATCCCAGTACAAGAATCCCATGTAACAGTGCAGGTTAATATAGTAAGCACAGCATTTTAAGTGTTACTTTCTTGGGGTAAAATGTTTGTAGCTGCTAAGTATTCTGTCTATCATACCATTATCACACATCCAAATAATTTGATGTGGTACACTACTTATTTCCTTATTTCTATAGTTATTAATAAGGTGACACTCTAATACATAATGTTCTAAGGTGTGGGCGTGCGACATACTACATAATTTACACTCCTTATTTTTTTCACTGACATCAACACCGCATTGTCACATATATTTGTATCCTACTCTTAATCTCATGTAAATTCAATCTTTCCAAGTAGACTTTCCTCTACCATATGAGAAGGATGAATTTGTATTTATTATTGTATAATTATTAACTGTGTTACTCCATCATTGTCATTCTCTTAACGTGTTCTTCATCCTCATGGATCATCTTGATTCTTTACTGTATTTGTTTCAAAGCTGTCTGACATACAACATCGACAAGAGTTTTTCCCGAGGCTCTCTTCGTATCTCATCAAGTGCCTCATTCAACAGTATTCCCACATGTGAAGGGATCACATTAATCTTACTTTATACCATTTTGTTCTAATGTCTTAACATTCTCTCTACACAATATTCTGGTATACTGGGCGCCTGCTATTTAAAGACCCCAACGTTCCTCTACTGTCTATAAAGAAACAGGCATTTTAACCACTTTTGACTACTTCCTATAATCCTGCTAATACACCTTGGAGTTCAGCCTGCGTTGAAGAGACATTATCAGTTAAGCGACGTCCAATAACAGTATCTACAGTGTCGATGTCAGTGTACTCCCTGATCAAGACTCCACATCCTGCCTTCCCATCCCTAGCTACTTACCCATCACAATATACATGTAGAGTGTTTTCTGCAGATAATTTTCTAATTATGCATTCATATGTTGCCCTCAGCTCTCCTATCTCGTACATTTTTTTTCCTTTTGCAAGTGAATAATTACTACATCTACGTTACAATCCTCCCATGGTGGTGTAAATTGTCTCTTAGGCAAAGTAATGTATTCTGGAATAACATCATACTTTATAACATTAAAGTAAATTATTGTATGGTCTTAATTCAAGTATGTTTATTGAGACAAGAAAATACGTCTCAAAGGGATAGAGTAGCTTTGGCTATTTCTACCCCCATGAAGGTCTTAATGAACTCCCTCTAGGGTATAAGGACCATCGTGGTGGGGGAAGGGGCTCGGGGCTATATAAAGAGCAACGGAGGGTGGAAAATATCATAGTACCTGTGACTATGTTTACGACGACCATGACCTTCCTACGTGGAAGGAACCTGTCCTTGGTGCTCCTGTTGGTGACTGCTGATGTGCTGGTCTCCGGGACACCCACCTTCCACCTCCGAAGACCCTATTCTTACAGTGAGTTTGCATTTGTTTGTGTTTATTTAAGTTTTGCGGCTTGTTGTTTGAGACGAGTTTAGGAGAAAATGAAGGTCACTGAACAAAGGACAGCACTGCCACAAGCAATGTTAGACTGGGATTTGTGTACCTAAGCTCTGCATTGCATCTTTTTCGCTGCTTTTTTTTTTTTAAAAGCATGTTTTTTTCCTATTACATGTGAGGCATGTATATAGTAGATACATAAAAAGATGCGCCTATTCGAATGCAACGTTGTCAAAATTTCAAAGCAATCGGTAAAGAGGTTTCGAAGATTTCCCTCACATGAAAACACAGTTTTTCAGAAAAAACATGTTTTTTTTTTACCGTCACAGACGTGACATCTATATAGTATGTATATAAAAACCTGCTCGGATGCGAATTCAAAGTAATCGGTGAAGAACTTTCGGAGATTAGCGATTTTGAACAAACAAACACTTCCATTTTTATTTATATAGATATGAAAGTTTAGCCTTTCTTATGATACTGGTAAGCATTGATGAGTACCTTTTAACTACTTCATTTGTAACTAGGCCAATCCTAAGTTTCTTTTCATATTCATGTTTCTTGTTGATTGGATTGATTTGAATATGCCACTTTTGAGCCATGGATTGTTTATTCTTTTGTCAGTTACTTGCTTGGTAAGGAGGGGACAATGAGTGTTGTAGAGGCTTAGAGTTTTGGAGAGTAAAAGGTTAGCTAACGAATTTATATCCAGAGTACTATTGAATTCAGATTCCCAGTTAATATTGTGAAGTGCATTTGTAAGGTTGCCTATAGCTGACTCAATGTGTAACCTGAATGTAAGTTTCTTGCTTTCTGGTGGTGTTACGTTCATGTTTGCTATGAGGAAGGTAGGATAGTGGTCAGTTGTTCTGTCATAGATTATACCAGATACAAGGGGAGCTGTTATGTTAGTTCATAAGTGATCCAAGGTAGTGGCAGGTGTTTGAGTGACTCAGGTGGGCTTGGTGATTGTAGGGATTAGCATACAGGAGTTCATGCTGTTAAGGAAATAGTCAACTTGAGAGCAATTTTGTTGACCCAGGTCAATATTGATGTCTCCTCCCAGAATGAAGTGATTTTTGTTGAGATTATTGTTTATGATAAGATTCTTTAGGTTATCTGAGAATGAAGCTATGTTAGTATTAGGAAATCTATAGAGAGCACCGATAGTGAAGGAGGATTTAAGGGATTTACTTGAGAACTGGGCAAATGTATATTCAAAATGGTCGCCTCTACCGCTAATGACACTATTGTAGTAGAAGGTATCTTGGTAATATATAGCTGTGCCACCTCCTTTTTTATTAGGCCTACAGTTGTGAATGGCTTTATAACCAGCTAAGTTGTAGAGATGGGGTATAGTCTTTATTTAGCTCTAAGTTGTAGAGATGGGTATAGTCTTTATTTAAGTTTTTGTTAAAATAATGAACGATAAATTAGTACCTAATACTGTGGGTAGTGCATTTATATCGTCAAAATGTTTACCAAGTGATCTAACATTTTGACTACAGAGCCAGTTTTTAAAATGGCTTCGAAAGTTTTTATATCCAAGTCTTTATATAAGTTTTGCTGTTCGACGCTGAACCCCTTTCTAAAGTCCGGCGACCAAAACCCAGTGTAAGATTCCTGGACAGTATCGCATGAATACTCTCACCATCTTATAACAACATTTAATCTTAGCTGCCCCTTGCAGACTGCGTGCACTGTTAACTTTGCTTTAAATCACCACTCTCAGGACTCTTGCTTCATTTTCTTTAAGATGACGAAGGAATCACTTGGGTCAAGCATCTGTTAAATTAGCTTAACGTCTATTGTGAGAAAATTTATTTTAATGTAATCGCAAAAAACATTAAAGGATTGAAAACATGGTTTCACCACAAGCCTCCATCCTAGGACCATTGTTGTTTATCATACATGTGATTCGTTTGTATGCAGGATTGTGCAGCTAAATTTGAAGATTATTTAGACTAATATAAAAATAGTTGAAGATAAATTCAGCCGACACAATATAATCTAGATAGGCTTTTAAAGTGGATTAAAGATTGGCTGAATATGTGGGGTTCTGAGTCTAGGTAATTTATGATATCCGGATATCATCTGGATGATGAAGTTGCCAAGTCTGAATGCGTAAAAGTTCTGAGTCATGATTAGTATGTATCTTAAGTCCAAAACGTGAAGGCGTTAATCTGTGAAACAGAGCAAACAGGCTACTGGGGCATATTTATAGAAGCAACAGCAGTGACAAAATCTGAATTTACCCTTTTTTTTAATTGGGAGTAAAGTGGATAGAGAAGCACAGTTGAAGGGGAATTTTAGATATGGGAATTACAGTGAGAGATATGAAAGCAGACGGGCTAATCCGCCTTGCTGACTGAATTTATCTGAGGGCCACTAACATTATCGTCCTCGACGAGGACACGAGACTGCTTATCAGACATCCCTGAATGGACAATGGATACACAGAGGTGTTCCCAAATTCTTGGTGTACATACACTGAGATTTTGATTGTTGCCGCCGGATGCGACTAGTTTACTGCGCATCCAATACGTACTAATCCTGTGAGTAGTATCGCAAAAAAAGGATTGCACAGGGCACAAAAGGTCTTCATCAAACCTCGACGGAGATTTATTACATTAACAGTTTCATCTGATTGACCGTTTGAGTGATAAATAAGTAATTATCAAAAGAAGGCACTAGGCCGGGAAGGCTATGTAGCATCATGGATTGAGTGATAAGAGATTAAGCCACACAAGAGGTGGCACGGGTATGAAATTCCGGTGGAGGTGGGAAGTAAGTGGAGGAATTTCATCTGAGTTTTGATTTTTTTAGGTTATTGTTGCCGCCGGAGACGGCTAGTTTATTGTGCACCCCATACTCATCCTGTAAGAGTTTACGTTGGTCCTGGGCTATGTTGAAGCCTAAGTATGCTTGCTGGTTGGTCAGTAAGCTGTTGTGGTGGCCATAACAGAAGTTGATGGGTCTTATGCCCAGCATCAAACCAAACATCTAATAATATTAGGCTTTATTTTGCACATTTAGATTATGCAGTTTAGGTTTGGTCACCATAATAGAGAATGACCTAAATTTACTTGAAACTAGGTGTAGAGTATTAAGGAAAAAGAACACAAGAATATCGAAAACTGAAGAAGGCCTATTGGCCCAAGTAAGTAATTATCAAAAGAATGCACCAAACCGGGAAGACTATGTAGCACTATTGGCCCAACTTCAAGTAAGTTTATAGAGGTAATGAAATACGTCTCAGAAGGATGGAGTAGCTTAGGCTATTTCTACTCTTGTGTATTTAAGGGGTTCACGAATTCATACAGTACACAACTATTAATCATATTAATAATGAGGATGGAAATGAACTTACAGAGTAATGGGGATAGACTTTCGGAGATACATGTAGCTTCGGCGATTAGATTAATGAGAGGGAGGGGGAGCTAATGAATTAATACTCTCACTTCAAAAGGCGGAAAATGTATAAATCATGTTAAAGTATACAATAAGAGAGCACATATGAGTTCCTTATGTTCTAATGTTACAAAGTATGATGCCATTCGATAATTTATTGCTTCTCCAGAGATACAATTAACACCATCATAAGAGGAATGTATTCAAGATGTAGTAATTATTCTCTATTTTCTTCCATGACGAGTTTCCAGTTATTTAAATTTACCTCGTTGTAATATATCATTGAGAAACAATATCCTCTTGCATTCAGACTTTAACCATTCAAGTCTATCTTGCTCACCACATGTACACGGACTACAATCGGAGGTAATGCTATTGTTAACTATGTCTTCAACTTTGCTTTGTGTAAGTCATTATTTTCTTAGTTTTTGTTTCAACATTTTCCACCACATTGGGTTGAACACCGCCATCATTAGTGGGTAGTTCATTTTCCTGAGACTTCCATTAGTGATACGCCATCCTCTTCCTTCCTTTTTTCCCCCTCTCCGTTTCACTCCCCATTACAAACCATTTGTTTGCACATCTAACTAATCTAGAGCGTCACTGCTCTTGTCCAACTTTGTGAGGTATGCAGATGAAGTCACAATAACGTGACTGAAAAATGTTGATCAAACAGAAAATGGAGTCTCTAGAAAATGAAGAGAACACGAAGACGTTGAGGTATTGTGAGGTATTACATAAGAACATAAGAACAAAGAACTGCAGAAGGCCTATTGGCCCATACGAGGCAGCTCCTATTTATAACCACCCAATCCCACTCATATACATGTCCAACCCACGCTTGAAACAATCGAAGGACCCCACCTCCACTACGTTTCGAGGTAATTGATTCCACAAATCAACAACCCTGTTACCGAACCAGTATTTACCCAAGTCTTTCCTAAATCTACACTTATCCAATTTATACCCATTGTTTCCCGTTCTGTCTTGTGTTGATACTTTGAATACTCCATTAATATCTCCTCTGATATGTCCATTCATCCACTTGTAAACCTCTATCATGTCACCCTCAACTCTTCGCCTTTCCAGTGAATGCAATTTAAGCTTTGTTAATCTTTCTTCATATGAAAGATTTATAATTTGGGGAATTAACTTTTGTCATCCTACGCTGGACACGTTCAAGTGAATTTATATCCATTCTACAGTACGGCGACCAAAACTGAACTGCATAATCCAAATGCAGCCTATTCCAAGATCTGCTCACCGATCGCAGAATCCACGACGCTGTTCTGCGCCTCATCACCACGAGGGTACACTTTTTCAGCTTCGTTTCCAACTGCCACTTGGCTATCCTTAATCGTGCCCGTGCCTTTCTCCCAAATGTTGGTTACAGAGGCTATCGTTGTCCCACTTGGTCCAAGAGTCCCGGCCTGTCTCACTGGTCGGACAAGTGGGTTGCCTAGTAAATATTTCTTTTACCTGCACTCTGAGAGGATAAGGTAAGGTAATTATCGGGATGTTGTTGCTGTTTTAGATTCAACAACTCTGAATAAAAAGTTGCCAGTAGCACGGGCTAGTGAACTTACCTGGCACAGGAGCGGAGCTGTAACTAAGAATTATCAGGAGAAAGCGCTAATCCGATACAACTGTATGGCACTTGGAAGGGATATGAGAATGATGAGTTGGGATGGGACGGGGATAGGAATGGTGCCCAACCACTTGGGCGGTCGGGAATGGGACGCCGACCTGCAGGAAGCGAAGCCGTCCAGCCCAAGTGGTTAGTTGCGATGTTTAAACTATTGTTAAAGTATTAATACCGGCTTGATAGTGATCCAAGACTGACCGAAACGTCGTTACCGCCTTCGTTTCCAGATGTGTAGATTGCATGACTGTGTCTTCAGCCACGTTACTGTGACACGCTGTTTGCAATGATAATGTGTTTGTCATACTACATTTTACTGACTTTTCTGATTTTCTCCCGCAGCTATTTACCGTGGGCGCTACTCCCAGTCCAGTCCTAGTACCCAGCCACTGTACTCCACTGCACCTCAACCACTGCAATCTGCTACACCTCAACCACTGCACTATGTTGCCCCAGAGACTCCGTACTCCGCTGCACCTCAGCCACTGCACTATGTTGCCCCAGAGACTCCGTACTCCGCTGCACCTCAGCCACTACCCCATGTATCCGAGCCATACCCATATGGTCCCCCGCAAGAGGCTGCTTCTCTTATTGACTTCAATACATTACTCCCTGAACTAAGGTCTCTGCTCCCAGAGTTGAAAATATTCCTTACAGAGTCTAAACCGGATTTGAAGATATTGTTCCCAGAATTGAAGAGATTGCTAATTGAGTCTAAGCCAGAGTTGAAGAAATTGCTCTTTGAGCCCAACACAGAGTTAAAAGCATTGCTCCCGGAGTTGAAGAAATTGTTCGAAGAGTCCAAGCCAGAGTTGAAGGCCCTACTGCCTGAGTTGAAGGCTCTGTACATCGAGTCGAAGCCAGATATAAAGATACTATTTATTGAATTAATTCCAGAATTGAAGAAATTGCTAACTGAGTTGAAGCCTGACATAAGGAGAATGCTGCCCCAGGTGAGGGCTCTTATACCTCAGTTAAGGGCTGCTATTCTTGAGCCGAGGGAGATTGTTACTTGGGTGAGGTCCCAAATTCCTGTCGTGAGTGATGGTATTCTTGAGCTGCGGGCCATTGTTCCTTGGGCAAGGGCCAATATTCCTGAGATTAGGGACCTTATCCCTGATATGAAGTCTCTTATACCGGAGCTGAGGGCGCTTATTCCGGAGGTGGGGGCTTATATCCCTAGCCTGAGGGCCATCGTTCACGAGCTGAGACGACTACTCCCCGAATACAAGAGACGATTCATTGAGTCCAAGTCAGAGTTAAAATCACTACTCTTCGAATTGAAGCCTTTATTGTTTGAGTTGAAACCTCTATTCATTGAGCTAAAGCCTCTATTGAATGATATGAAGCCTCTGTTCATTCAGCTCAACTCTCTGCTGCTTGATTTAAAGCCACTCATATTCGAACTGAAGGTATTACTTCATGATTTGAAGCCACTGAAATTGGAGTTGACTTCTCAGTTTATAAGGGCTCAACCAGAGCTGAAGGCATTGTTTGCCGAGCTGCAACCTTTGTTCCTAGATTTGAAACAATTGCTTGTAGATCTAAAGTCACAACCCTTTGGGCTTCATACACATCCCATCGGGGCACTAATACACGAGTATAACCCGCTAGTACAATAGTATTTACCACTAATGCAAAAGCTTAAGAAACTATTACAAGAGAATAAGCCACTTACCCAAGCGTATAAGAACTAATTCTTATAGTATGTCACTAATCGTTTCTATCCTGCTAATAATTTGTTTAAGCAGAGAGGAACAAGACCAGTTCTGTCTCCAGCAAGACTAATTTTATGTTTGTGTTCAGTTTTTAAAATTCAATATCTTAAGACAATATGTACATGTTAAAGAATTAACAAAGTATTATGTTTAATGATTGTCCTGGACTATTTAAGAAATAAATATATAAATATATAAATATATATATATATATATATATATATATATATATATATATATATATATATATTATATAATATACATTTAGTGTAGAGTTGAATAACCAATAAATATTTAATTTATCAAATCTATTATTGAAACCTGTTGAACTACCGTAATAATAGTAACTAGCAGCACCTTCCCCCGATCCACAACCCAATTCCCTAACCAGCACTTCCCTCTTTAAAACAGTTTCTCCAGCTGGCACTCATTCTGGCCAGGTCTGATAGTTTCAGAACCTTGTTAATGCCTCAAATAAACTTTAAATCTAACTCTCCAGCGAGTGCACACTGAGGCTCTCGAACCTGCTTTTTTAAATAAGTTACTGTCTTCCTGTCCTCGTCGAAGCCGCTGAAGTGTTAGTGGCCTCGGATGGGTCCGTTGGTGGGTGGCAGGATTGGTCTTAATAGATGGCAGGATCGGTCCTTTGGTGGGTGGCAGGATGGGTCCTTTGGTGGGTGGCAGGATGGGTCCTTTGGTGGGTGGAAGGATGGGTCCGTTGGTGGGTGGCAGGACCGGTCCGTAGGAGGGTGGCAAGACCGGTCCGTAGGTAGGTGACAGGACCAGACGACAGGTCCACAGGTGTCGGTGGGGACGCCACCGTGGGAGCCTCCCACCTGCAGCTCCCACGTATATATATAATTTATCTGACTGTTTCATATACCCCCAAATTTCACTTTCTTTGTTACTGTGAGTCGTGTTTGCCTTTGTTTACGTCGATGTTGTCATAATGTCACCTTGCCATGCTATTTGCCGGGGTTTTTCCCTCGTAAGGTTTGATTAACAGGCAAACAGAATAGCAATTTTGGGTGCCATTTTGAACAGTAATATTCCTGATCAGTTGGTTAGAAATGAGATATATAATGAGAACGTGAGACGTAGTGGCTCTTAATGGTGAGGGCGACATGTGTTTATAAGGTGAGAGTCGCTGGAGGCACACCAGAGAACCCTCACATCATCCCACTAGTGAACCATCACTCCATCCCACTAGTGAATCATCACACCATCCCACTAGTGAACCATCACTCCATCCCACTAGTGAACCATCACACCATCCCACTAGTGAACCATCACACCATCCCACTAGTGAACCATCACACCATCCCACTAGTGAACCATCACACCATCCCACTAGTGAACCATCACTCCATCCAACAATCCCCTGGTGGGACGACTCGATGTAACACCTCCTCCCTGCTACTCACTGAAGACCCCAGCTTAACAATGCTTGCAAGCTCACTGTGACCCTCATTGAACTCCCAGCTAATATCAAACTGAAATATTAAATGGGGAATCAACAAAATAAAAGATTATGAATTTAAATAAAGAATAATAATCTTACGACTACCTCCACCTTCCTGAAACCTTAATGTGCCTATGTTACTGATCTTCCAGGAAGACCAGAAATCAATAATCATGAACACGAATGGTGTAGAAATCTTGACGATAATGCTTGGGGGTTAATTATAGAAATCTTTACTTATGAAGGAGACAGGGACTTCCAATACCGTACATAAATACCACATATAAAACTGATTTAGCATTAATAAAAAGGAGGGACAAACATCTAAACAACAAAAATACATTAATAAGCACTTCATTTAACAAAAGACACGTATCAGCTTGACCTCACACATCCGCAAGCTCATAGAGAGAATCCTAAGGGATTCAACATACAACATCTCACAGAGAAGACCATATAGTAGCGCAGTCGACTAAGGCGCGTCTGGGGTCATCCCGGATATAGGTTCGAACCCTCATCATCATCTCACAGAGAACAATCTTGTAAAATCAACGCAACATGGGATTGTTAAAAATAGATCCTGCCTCACTAGCCTGCTCACATTTTTGGAAGCGGTAACCGACTATTCAGACAAAAGACTTCCGGTAGATGTAGCCAACATGGACTTTGCTATAGCTTTTAACAAGGTACCACATGAGGGACTGGCAAGGAAATTACAGGCACATAGAATAAATAGGTGAATACTGGAATGGATAAAACAATGTTAAAACATAGAAAACAAAGGGTCGATCTAAATGGGATTGAATCGGACTGGGGAAATGTGCCAAGTGGGGGTGCCACAGGGGTCCATTTTGGGGCCAATCTTTTTTGTCATATTCATCAATGACATAGATGAGAATATTACAAACCACATCATCAAATTTGAAGATGACACAAAGATCTATGGTAAAGTGTGAAGTAAAAGTGATAATGAGACCATTGAAAGAGATCTACATGAACTCCACAATTGGTCAGATGACTGGCAAAGGCTTTTAAATATCGATAAATGCAAGACCTTACATGTGAGGCATAACAATCCACGTCACAACTACCAAATAGACAGCATTACCGTACAACTGGTAGCTAACAACACTGCAAACCAGGCATGCCAGGGTGGATCTCATAGACACCTTTATACTGAACAATTTGAAGGTTGTCGATCCGGACAATTTCTTCAAAGGGTCAGATGTAACACGAACAAGGAGCAACTGGTTCAAACTCAACAAGCCACAATGTAAGACAGAAAATAAGAGATGCTTTTTCATCCATAGGGTTGTAAACCAGTGGAACCGCTTACCCGTCGAAGCAGTAAACGCCAAACCTCTGCTGGGTTTAAAATACAGCTAGAAAAGATCATTAGGGCATATAGTGGGACCTTTGGCAAGCCGCTGGCTTCCTGCCCTCATCGAGGCCCCTAGTATTAGTGGCCCAGAGGTAAATTCAGGTAAAAAGCCACTGCATCTTGTGGCACAGGTATAATGACACTCTATGGCAAGGGATGACATCTACGACAGCATTACGCTCATCACAGAGCAAGAAAACAGAGAACCTACATGACACTAATTTTAATTTCAATGTTGTAAAGCATTATATTATTTATAACTGACGCGTTTCCCGTTTCCCTTCTGAAGCATCTGGCTCGTGGAAATTACCCAGTCAGGCGTTGTCACCGTCTCTACTGGAGCACTGTCAAGCATCCTGTGTGTTAGTGCGAGGTGTCTCGCTCGCTCCTGTGTGTGTGCTAGTAGGTGTCTCGCTCACTCCTGTGTGTGTGCTAGTAGGTGTCTCGCTCACTCCTGTGTGTGTGTGCTAGTAGGTGTCTCGCTTGCTCCTGTGTGTGTGCTAGTAGAAGGTGTCTAGCTCGCTCTTGTGTGTGCTAGTAGGTGTCTCGCTCGCTCCTGTGTGTGTGTGCTAGTAGGTGTCTAGTTGCTTAGTATATTTCTGCCCTGCGTGTTTTGGAGTGCTATTAACCTCTCACGGTAGACGTGGCTGGGTAACATGGTGCTGGCAGGACTGGAACGAGCGCAAGTCAAAAGGTATGACACACAGGCGGCTCTGACCCCCGCGCCGTCCAGCAATGCTTCCCGTGGGCGCAGAACATCTTGGTGAATGACAATATCAATCAGCAAGAACACTAGATAATAGCCTTGGTTGTAGTTTTGTACTTCGGTGGCTCGCAGGCACTGGTGCTCGTCTGGTTCGTGTCCTCTTGAAATCTTAGGATTGATAAATATTCCATTACAACTCAGATTCCATTGGCGTTTAGGTGTCGTGTAGAACGAAGGCTTACTGTATGTTGTCTCTGCCAACTGCCATTCACTCCAAAAACCGTATTAATCTTGGGAGAATAAGCGAGTGAATGATATCGTCTTGAAAATATATTTTGCTTGAATTAGTGTGGGCGTAACGATGGATGCTGGGATGACGGAGTGCGTCGAACAGACTGTTGGAGGTGGTAAGCCCACCACGCCCCACACGCCACCTGGCTCTTCCCGCGCTGATACAGACACATCTAGAGCAGTAACGCCTTACATCACCCGCATGTCCTTGGAGATAACACACATCACCTCCTGTAAATGTCATCGTGAGTGTGTGTTATGTATTTTTAAACAGAGAGAAGGAAACATTCTAGAACGTAGTGTCGGAAAACCCGACACCATTTACTAATATTAAATACAATAAGCAGATAATATTGCTGCTGAGTTGTATACACAAGTTAACCCATAGAAGAAGCAGCACAGTGAAAATTTCTGTCAATAGAAAACGAGATATCATTGCCACATAGTGCTATAAATTCACCAACTATTCTGTTGGGAATTATTCTTAATACATCAGTCTTTTGATTTTTAACAGCATAAAAACATCTCTATTGAATTAACTTAATTATCAGTACCAAAATAGAGTAAACGTGACTTGTCTACCACTTGTTGGCATCTGGACAAGAAAGCCAGGGGTCAGTGGAGAGGGGTCAGCCATTGTTTATGACCAGAATCGCTGGAGCGAGTTCAGCTCCTTTAATTCTCCCTTGGACGAAGTGTTATGGAGATCAAGTTAGTGCTTCCTCCATCAACACAGTCAACATCTAAATATGTGAAGAATCTTACTGAAACCCGTTTATTACCACGTTTCTGGCCAGTTATGTTAGGTGGATATAGGGCGAACTGGTTAGCACGAGAGGCAACGACTCAATCCAGGTAATTATTCCTTGGTCCTTATTTTATAAATAATATGTAAATATTTCTTCTGATATAGATGTCATATATATCTGTGGCAGTCTCCGTGTCATAGTGGTAAGACGCTCGCCTGGCGTTACGCGAGCACTTTGTCCTGGGTTCGTATCCTGGCCGGGGGAGGAAAAGCTGGACCCTTCAGAAAGGCGCACACGAGTCATGCTTTTGGGATATCCAATCGACTTTTCCCTGGATCCAGTACTAGAGCACAAGCAAATCCTAAGTGCGGAACGATGCCGCACAAAAAGTAGACAAAGCAGCGACACGTCAAGTTCTAGTGACCGTCATGGGACATGTGCCAGAAACATTCAATCTTGGAAATTGGAGAACATACCAACAGAGACCATACGTCCCGGAACCCCTGCGCTGCTTCAGGTGTCAGAAATACGGCCACCATCAATCACGCTGCACCGAGGAGAGATGCGGAGTGCGCAGCCTGAGACATCCAACCAAAGACTGTACAGACAAGCACAAGGCAAACCAGACCACAACAGCCAAATGTCCAAATTGTGGAGGCAAACATCATGCCTGGAGCACAACCTGCTCTGCACGGAAAGAAAAAGTGCAGACAGCTCAGGCCAGGATAAACACACAGATCAGCACTACATACACCAACACCAACGTCTGGAACACTCGTGCACAGCCACAACAGACACACACTCTCCACAGAGCAAAATTTCCCGAATCTATTAATTCCAAATCAGAAAATACACAAAAGTGCTGCAGAAATACAGCAAATGCAAAAGAGCAAAAAACAATTACTTTCGGAATCAACACAACAAATATACAGTTTTACCACCGAGGTCCAGCTGAAAAACATAGTGAAGATCATAGCAGAGACCATTATTAATTGCCTACAGATGACGCAGAACGCCTCACAGCAACAGACTCAAGAAGTCACTTGTGTAATAATGGACAAGATCGTGCAACAGACCACAGTTACACTAGAAATAGACACTTCGAGACAAGACGGAGCACAAGAGGACAAACAACGCAACATGGACATACAGACTACCAACAACAGTCGGATAGTCAAGACACCAACTGTTGGTGTCAAGATAGTCAACTGCAAGAAACAGTGACCACCCAAGATCAACAGAATCTTACAACACAAGAGACAGACAACAACAGCCAATACAGTCTGATATGCAACAACACCAACAAAAACGTATTGAACAGCAGAGATGCATAGGATCCAATAACACAAGAAACGGCTACGAGCAATCAATGCAGTCCGACATGCAGCAATACAAGCAGCAAAGCGATGGACCACAGTTATGCACAGATTCCAACAATGCCGGGGATGACCACGAGCAATCAGTGCAGTCCGATTTGCAGCGACACGACTTGCGAGGTGGAGAATATAGAGGTCGATTCCGAAGAGGAGTACTACTAGAACAGGCAACACCTTGTCTATGCATGAGTCTCTTGTCTATGCATAGGCCAAGGAACTTTCCATCATTTTTATTGCTGATGTTAACATTGTCTATCTGAATCTGAATTTCATTTGATGATTTGCTTCCAAATAAAATATGAAGGTCTTTTCTATGTTTAGTGTGAATTTGTTGGTTGCCATCCATGAGTCGACTTTTTGTAATTCGTTATTTACAACATTATTTAGTGTGTGTGGGTTGGGGTCTGAATAAATGAAGGTAGTTTCGTCAGCAAATAGTATAGGTTTAAGAATTTTAGAGACATTAGGGAAATCATTGATGTATATAAGATATAAGAGAGGTCCTAGGATGCTGCCCTGTGGCACTCCTACGGTTAATGGTAGAATGGGAGAGGTTATATCATTGATGGCTACATATTGGTGTCTGTCACTAAGATAGGATCAAATATAGTTCAGGGAAAGGCCTCGAATTTCATAATGGTGGAGTTTAAGTAAGAGGTAGTTATGGTTAATAGTATCAAAGACCTTTATCAAGTCAATGAAGAGTCCAATTGGGAACTCATTTTTGTCAAGGGCTGTGTAAATGATATCAAGCAGACTAATAATTGCATTGTAACTAATATAATAATATAGCAACGGAAGACTAATTTAGCAGATAATATAGCAACGGAAGACTAATTTAGCAGATAATATAGCAAACTAATATGGCAATACAAGCATGATCGTGAGGTCTTGTGAAACAATTCCTTGAGAATCAGACGTTTTGTAATGAGTGAGATTCTCACAGTGTTGCCACTCGCCCTTGATTGACCAGGGAAACTCATCACCTGTCCCAACAACGTCAAGTCAGTGATGCCAACTATACCCGCACCTAGACGCCACGACCCGCACATCAACCCCCCTTTATCTACCCGCCCCACCCCATTACCTAATATTCCCCCGCCCTCCTTTTCAAATACACGCCCCTGCCCACAAGCTGCAAGCCCAGCCCACATCTGAAAGCTATAAATAAGAAGACAGGAAGCAGCACACTGCAGTCCTCACTGACTGACCGGTAGTCCAGGTACGTCGTGTAGCTGACGCTTGTTGGTATGATGCCATAGTTCTTGTCGTATTGTGATGCTTAACATATTAGCTTGACTTACGGTAATTTGTCAGGGCATAAAACTAATAGTGATTTGTATTATTCTTCCCTTTCTTAAACTAATTTGACTCCACTTACACTTGTTAAACCTTTTATGGTGATATCTACACACACGTCTTCAATAAGTCTTCTTTGAAGTCGTCCCTAATAACGTGGAATGTTAATTTCATCCTCCACGACGTTTCGCTCCGTCCTGGACCATTATTAAGTCGATTATATCTCTCTTCAGAGAAAGATAGTGCCGATGGTCACACTTAATAGTTTAGTTGAGTTCATTTATTATGCACCCCATTCCCATCTTGTGGGCAGTAGTGGAAAGGGTTACAGAGGCAGGGACTGCCTCCCTGTTCAGGGACTGAACGCAACAATTCATTTAGCTAAGCAAGTTACAATCTTGATGAGCTAGTTACAAAATTCAATGCACATCGTCACATCATCAATGGGTTCGAGATCGACCACAAGTACAGTTTCTAAATTAAGCAACTGACATATGTGGAGAGCTAGTGTCACAATTGATATGTTTATCCTGCACACCGCCCCCCATCCAGTGGGCAGCGGTGGATAGGTTACAATCACTTAGTTACTACCTACAGTTTGCAAACTGGAGACATTTGGCTTAGATTTCTGGTAGCAGATAATTTTGAATTAAATATTTACACATTTTTGAATCATTTATTATTAAATTGTCTCTGAATTCACATATCTTTTCGCATTCCATCATAGTGACGGAGGGTGTGCGAATCATTTTGTTGACACAGTTTACATTTGGTCAGGTCTACATCAGCAGATAATGAGAATTCCCAGAGATACTTGTAACCGAGTCTAAGCCGGGCAACAGTAACATCTAGAAGTCTGCTGATTTTACTGGATGATCCATAGATGTGTGGCTCCTCTTGCATGATAGTATGGTGATAGATGGAATTAATGGTGTCGATTTCACTTTGCCTCAGATCTACAAAATTTTGTTGAGGTTCTTGGTGTACTATTGGTCTCAGACTGGTTATTGACAATCCAAGGTTACACTCAATTTCTCCTTTTAAGGCAGATTCTTTGGCTAACTCATTAGCTCTATCACGCATTCGGAAACCAACATGAGATGGAGTCCACATGAAATGGACTCTGTTACCATCATTAATAATTTTGTTGTATTTGTGTCTAGCTCCAGAAACGAGCATGTTACAGTTATGTCTTAAAGAGTTGAGAGCAATTAAGGATGATAGTCACTTACAATTAATGTATCAAGTTTGGCGACTTGTACACATTTCAGTGCAAGAAGCAAGGCAAATAGTTCGGTCTGAAGGGTAGAGGCCCAGTTGTTTATAAGGACTCCCCACTCAAAATATAAGCCATCGCCCACTGTCAGGACAACTGCACTTAGTAGATATGTAAACTACTAACATGAATTAGGTCAAGCCATCTTCACAATCTGTTACATTCCCCGGTATTCACTGCACCTGCTGCCAACTATACCGATTGTATCATTACGATCGTTATCGAAGACGGGTTTCCATAAACGACACTTAACCACTTATCATAATTTATATGATAAATATGAGCATAAATAGAATAACTATGCAATTGGTTCAGTGAATTAAAGTGACATTTAATAATTCAAGCTCCGGCACATCACTTTTTTCTTTACAAGTTAGATACACAATACATCATTCTCCACTGTGTAAATGAAGATTACAGTACTTAGTAGGGATGTGTGTACTGCAGGTATGGGAGTGTTGTTGGAGACGGTGTTGGTGGCGGCGGTGGTGGGCTTGGCGCAGGCACAGTGGGACCCCCACTTCTCCAACGGCCAGGTCAGTCTCTCTCCACTAGTACATTAAGCTCAACACCAGTGTATCACTTGAGCTTAATGTCTGTTATCTCCCGTTGTCTGCTTATAGCTGTCAGGCGAAGTTTACAGAAACACAGTTAACTTTCTGTCTACTGCGCTGTCAACCTCTGTACCGTCCTCCCTAGCACTGCGTAATTGTACCGTCCTCCCTAGCACTGTGTGACTGTACCGTCCTTCCTAGCACTGTGTAATTGTACCGTCCTCCCTAGCACAGTGTGACTGTACCGTCCTTCCTAGCACTGTGTGACTAACGACTTGTCGACTTGTCTCCAGTTCCTAGCTCAAGATTTCTGCATCCTCGCCCCTGTCTTCAATCCCCTGCTTGCCTGCTCTAGGGTCCTTGGAACGGAACAGAAATGAACACGAAAACTTCCACCTAAAATTTTGAGTGTATTAAAAGAAAATGAGGAAAATATATGGGGAGGTAAATGTAAGGGCATAAAGAAGTGTATTTATGTACTCTGCAAACAGTCAGGAATGTACTTATTACATTTAGTATTAAAACGTATTGTCTATTCGGAGGATGGGTCAAGTAAATGAGAAATTCTAGATATAGTATAGCGTAGTTAACCATACCAGGTGCGAGGTGGTGGGGTGGGGGGCATAAGTAGAGTTTTCTATGTCATGCTGCCCTCTTTCTTCAACCCGTTCTCCTGAAAACTACGTCGCATTTTTAACGTATAATTTCCCTAGGGCCAAAAAGTGACGTACTTATAGACAAGATGTTCTGCTTTGTGTTCGTGGGTCCTCGGGTAGGGTAGGACAGGGCAATTTAGTACAAGAGTTTAGTGACGCTGGGTATTATCTTGAGGTTATCTTGAGATGATTTCGGGGCTTTAGTGTCCCCGCGGCCCGGTCCTCGACCAGGCCTCCACCCCCAGGAAGCAGCCCGTGACAGCTGACTAACACCCAGGTACCTATTTTACTGCTAGGTAACAGGGGCATAGGGTGAAAGAAACTCTGCCCATTGTTTCTCGCCGGCGCCTGGGATCGAACCCAGGACCACAGGATCACAAGTCCAGCGTGCTGTCCGCTCGGCCGACCGGCTCCCTAGACAAGGCCAAAATTACATTTTGGCCTTGTCCCCCCCCCCCCCCCAGAGAGTTGCCACAACGGTCACAAAATACCGTACTAAAACACCTGAACGTAACCTAACCTGCCGACCCACGCATTGTCTGTGTGAATGTTTGTGAGCCGCTATGATTTATAGTTCATGATATTATGACCGTTGGGGATTTTGATGTCAAAATGAGAGGTTTTATTCACCAGGACACGTTCTGCATTTTAACAACACGATATAATTTTGTTTTTGTTAAATAATCTATGGTTAATGTTACTAAAGGCGGCATGAATGTTCCTTTTTCATCCTTTACTTAAAGTTTCTGTGTTTCCTTTAAGGACTCAGGCAGTGTTTACCTCATCCCTGGATCCTACTGAAAATGCTGGCGATCTCTGATGCACTTTTCCGCTGTATCTGATCCTTATTTATCCTGCATTTGTTCCAGTTTTTCATTTGATTCAGATTCAGTATATGTATTTTGATTTTTTTATCTATTTTATTAGTTCATAATATGTGATGAATTTATTACATTATATAGCTACTATACACATATAATAATTTATCATAATAATGATAATTTGTTTTATTAATAATATTATTAACAGCTTGGCAATAGATCTGATCTAATTTACACACCAATCTCCTTATTATTACTATTATTAAATATAATATATTTCAACCCTTAATAATTATTATAAACAAATTTAAATATAAAATGATGTGCTCTGCATATTCTTGATAAGTTATAATTTCCTTATCATCAAATCAACTACAGTATTTACAAGTTAATGTGTGCAAGATTTAACGAAGTGCTCACTGATGGTTTCTGCGTCTCAGGCCATCGTTCATCTGTTCGAGTGGCGATGGGCGGACATTGCTGCTGAGTGTGAGAGGTTCCTCGGTCCCAAAGGCTTCGGCGGCGTCCAGGTGATATTGGTGGCGGTGATGTTGGTATTGAGTGGGTGTACTGAGTGGGCAGTGAGTGTACCGAGTGGGCAGTGGGTGTTCTGAGTAGTTGGTGTAGTGAGTGGGAAGTGGTCGTACTAAGTGGGCAGTGGGTATACTGAGTGGGTGTACTCAGTGGGCAGTGAGTGTACTGAGTGGGCAGTGGGTGTACTGAGTGGGCAGTGTATGTACTGAGTGGGCAGTAGGTGTACTGAGTGGGCAGTGGGTGTACTGAGTGGGTAGTGAGTGTACTGAGTGGGCAGTGGGTGTACTGAGTAGTGGGTGTACTGAGTGGACAGTGAGTGTACTGAGTGGGCAGTAAGTGTACTGAGTGGGCAGTGGGTGTACTGAGTGGGCAGTGGGTGTACTGAGTGGGCAGTGGGTGTACTGAGTGGGCAGTGAGTGTACTGAGTGGGCAGTTAGTGTACTGAGTGGGCAGTGAGTGTGTGACAAGTCAGCAGTAACTCTCCTCACAGAGTATTTAACTCGACTCTAACTATTGAACGTTACCCCCCTGTGGTGGCTCAGGTGTCGCCGGTGTCGGAGAACATTGTGGTGTACCAGAATGAGAAGAGCCGCCCCTGGTGGGAGCGGTACCAGCCGGTCTCATACAAGATCATTACTCGCTCGGGCGACGAGAGCGCCTTCAAGGACATGGTCAACCGCTGCAACAACGTCGGGGTCAGGTACGTCTTGTCCACACGATATGCTCCTTCTCATATTGCTGGGCATCACAACCTTGATGTGAAGCTCTGAGGGGAAGGAACCCCCTATTACACTACAAGAGTTCATAGGGAAGGAACCCCTATTACACTACCAGAGAGTTCATAGGGAAGGAACCTTGAATAGTCAGAACGCACTACTTAGCCTAGTATGCAAGGCCCAATATGCCTAACAGACAAAGTGATTTTCGTTATTTTCAAATTGATTTGTTTGTATTAATATTATTGTATTATATTTAGAGCATGAATTACTGACAGTTATATCAGGTTACGTTAGGTTAAAATAAGTTAGGTTACTTTCGGTTAGAGTTAGACAGCTGATATTGTTTAGATCCTGGGTATGTGTGTGTGTGTGTGTGAGAGAGAGACCTATTTATATCACGTGTGTGTGAGAGAAACCTATTTATATCACGACGCAATTATTAGTCTCCTTGATATAATTTACTCAGCCCTTGACAAAAATGAGTTTCCGATTGGACTCTTCATTGACCTGAGAAAGGTCTTTGATACTGTTAATCACAACTACCTCTTACGTAAACTCCATCATTATGGAATTCGAGGCCTTGCCCTGGACTATATCTGATCCTATCTTAGTGATAGACACCAATGTGTAGCCATCAATGATATAATCTCTCCCATTCTACCAATAACTGTTGGAGTGCCACAGGACAGCATCTTGGGACCTCTCCTATTTCTTACATACATCAATGATCTGCCTAATGTCACCAACATTCTGAAACCTATATTGTTTGCTAATGATACTTACCCTCATCTACTCTAATCCCAACCTACATACACTAAATAATGTTGTTAATAATGAACTAAAAAAAATCCACTTATTAATGTCAACCAACAAACAAACACTTAACACAGAAAAGACCTACTACATCTTATTTGGAAGCAAATCAACAAATGAAATTCAGCTTCAGATAGACAATGTTAACATTAGTAGTAAAAATGATGGAAAGTTTCTTGGCCTATTCCTAGACAAGAGACTCAACTTCAGCACCCACATACAACACATAACTAAGAAAGTCAGTTGGTATACTCTCCAAAATCAGATACTATGTACCTAACTCTGCTCTCATCTCACTATATTATGCACTAATCTATCCCTATCTTAATTATGTTATCTGTGCATGGGGTTCAACCACTGCAAACCACCTCAGGTCCATCATCACCCAGCAAAAATCTGCTATCAGAATATTAACAAATTCTGCTTTCAGACAACACTCAGCCCCCTTGTTTAACTCCCTAAACATGCTAAACATAATCTCACTCCACACATTCTCTTGTGTCAACTACATTTACAAAACCCTGTTCTTAAATGCAAATCCTGCTCTGAAACTCCTTGGACAGATGTAATAGGACCCCTTATTACCACACCAGAAATAAATATCTTTTTGATATCCCCAGTCAAACTTATTCTGTGCAAACACTCTATGCAAATAAAGGGACCTAGTCTATGGAACTCACTCCCTAATGAATTGAAAAGCTGTCCAACTTTTGCGTCATTCAAAAACAAAACTAAAAAGTACCTAATTTCATCTTCATAGTTTTCTACCTTGTTGCTTTGAAATTGCACTGTATCTATTGCTACCCAATCTACCAATCTTCATGTACCCAATCCAAACAACTTTACCATTGTGATCATTGCTGTCTTCTTATATGTGCTATCAATTTGCTGTATGGTGCCTATTATTCTTAGTTTAAATTACCAATCAAGCTGTCAATGCAATCAGTCAGAGCTTTAATATACCAATGTGCTTTAATATACCAACTAATCTCTCTCATCTTATTTTTTTTCTTTCTTGCAATGTATCTGTTATCATTTTATTAATTCCGCTAGAATTTACCTACTTAAAATTATCTGTTAGATTAAGGACCTGCCCGAAACGCTGCGCGTACTAGTGGCTTTACAAGATTGTAAATACTATGCTATGTATTCTCACAAACCCAATGTACCTTCTTGTATATAAATAAATAAATAAATAAATAACGTTAGTGGGATTTCGTTGTGGAACAATTGACCTCTTACTGCCTTTTGTTCCTAAGTAATACGCTTCTTTCTGTCCGATAGGATTTATGTGGACTGCGTCTTCAACCAAATGACGGGGTGGTGGCCCGACGGGACACCCACCACCGGGGGCACCTCCTTTGACTACGGCGCCCAGTCCTACCCCGGGGTCCCGTATTCTGCCTTTGATTTCAACGATGCCAACTGTCACTCTGCCTCCGGCGGCATTGAAAGTTATGGAGATGCAAACCAGGTACAGTAAATATGCTTCACCTGTTATTTATATATACAGTCACTCTGTTGCCTCAAAATTATTTTATTGATATATCACGCCATTGTTATTTCATGGCATAAGACTGGGGCGTAAGAGTGTGAACGCCATTACCGTAGGCCACAGTGTGGTCAGGTCGAGTGTAAAACCCTGGTAGGGCTCCTGTTCGGGACTCCAGAACCTTCCCGTGAATTCAGTAGAGTTCCGGGTTGGTCGACTTTTGTACCATCATGGCCCAATTGGTTAAGGCATATATCTAGGAATCATCGGCGTTTTTTTTAATCAGTGTTAATTTGTTAACCAGTGTGGCATGATCCTGTCTGAATATGAATGAAGGATAATTTGTGTTATAGAGGTGGTGAGCTATGATAACAATAACAATGCTGGTGTGTGGCAGGTACGCAACTGTAAACTGGAGGGGATGAACGACCTCAACCAGGGCTCCGATTACGTTCGGGGGATGATCAAGAACTACCTCAACACCCTCATCAGCTACGGCGTGGCCGGCTTCCGCGTCGACGCCAGCAAGCACATGTGGCCGGGAGATCTGAAGGTAGGGGCGGCGCTGGGCTCCCTTCCATGCCTCCATGCAAACAGTATGTTGCTAGGCTTTATGCCCGAAACGCTTTGCGTAATAGTGGCTTTAGGCATTGTATGTACTAGCTCTACCTATAAGTCAAACAATCCTTGTAAATATTTATTGTATGTATGTACCTTACCTAAATAAAATTGTATTGTTGTATTGTATTGTATTGTAAAATTGTATTGTATTGTATTGTTGTTTAATGTTCAACATTTAATTATCGCCTGCTAGGATTCTATGCATAGTTCTGCTAGACTAAGACAATAAATAAATAGCTCTATTAGACTGAGAACATATACATTGCTCTGCTAGTCTAAGAAACATGTATATATAGTTCCTTCATTATGACTTGCTCTACTTTAAGAAAACCAATATTAAGAGGGGCTGACAAATGTACATAATGAAGAGCTTGGAAGAAGCAGATCTTGAAGCAGGCTAGTAACCCTGAAGCATCAAGAGAGGTGCTTCAAGGTTACTGCAGCATCAACCGACAAGTAAATAAATATATAATCTAGGCTCTTATTCAGATCTTCACGACACTCCAAATTTGAATTCGAAAGCTGTGTCAAAGACTTTACAATTCAGCTGACATTTTTTATTATTTTCAGAAGTACCTTTAGCACCAATGAAAATACAAATTTCAAAAGACGTATTCAATCTCAGTTTATCGGTTGCTGTTTTATTGAATTATTTACTTGAAAACAAGACATTCTATGCGAAGCAGCTATGATGATCATTTACAAAATAACTTACATCTTTCGACATCTGTATTATCACGCATCACCGCTACAGTTGGCCTTCACTGTGGATATTTGTGTGACTTGCGAAGTCGTTGTTCAATGACGAATTTGAGTCTTCGTGTCCCACAGGCGATCTACGACAGCCTCAACGACCTCAATGCGGACTACTTCGGCGCTGGTCAACGAGCCTTCATTTACCAGGAGGTCATCGATCTCGGTAAGACCAGAGCACTTCTAACACCATAGGACCACTATAGCTTCCGCACTCCTGGCTTGCTTGAGGGTGAACTATGCACTCCTCCAGGCTTGCTTGAGGGTGAACTCTGCACTCCTCCAGGCTTGTCTCAACAGAGTTCAACGTGCAATAACTTGCCTGACATCTTTGTGCATTCCACGTGTCAACATCTCTCTCTCGTGATCTTTCACAATCTTTCATCATTTACACATTAGAACTTTATATAAGCAAAATATTACCAGTGATATGAGCTTGAATATATATGATTCTTTCTGCCTTCAGCACATCAATAAACTTACACATCAAACCATTCTCTACAAGCCTTCATCAACTCGTTTATACTTTAAAATCATATTTTATTTATACACTTCCTTCATTGCTCTAAGATATGCAGCGTTACATTGACCGAAGATACTGGGACACTCCCTAGGTTGCGATATCTTACATAGCTAGACGTTCTGGAATAGAAATATGGGACAACATGACGCGCTCTTCGAAGAATAAAGAAACTTATTGATTCAAGCTGGAGGTCCGTGTCCCGTAGACAACCCATCCCATGACACGAAACGCGTTCGTTAAGAGTTTAAGCAGAGGAGGAACCCTCTTCTTAATTCAGGACCTTTCCCAGTCAAAACCTTACCTTCGTCAGCACCTTATCCCAACAGAATCTAATCTTAATTAGAACCTTACCTTCTTTAACACTTCAGGCAAATCAGCAACTTCCACAAATAAGGATGCCGTTCTCACGTCAAATTCAAACGTCGGAAATTTGACGTTGCAGTGAATATAGTCGATATTATTAAAATTGCGACGCATTAAGTGAGAGGACAGGTTGACATAAGAACCTTTTGCACAACAATATTTTATAACATCTACACTCTAGCCTCTAACAGGACACACCTCCATGCACCATCAATCTTTTCAGAAGTCAATTATTCTGTTTGCGACTCTCAAACCTTCATTTAGGTCATTATGATCTACCATTATCAAAGAGTTGGTGTGAGAGTTTATTAATGAGTGCAAATTATTATTATGAAGTGTGTAATCCTGCATAAATTAATATCATTTTTATCCATTGAGCTCTGCGATGTCATGTTAATTAATTTTAGTAAATAATCCTCATTGGTTTGCAAATGAAACATTTCATTAAGAACTTCATTACTAACGACCAGTACCATTACGTGTTACAGGAGGCGAAGCTGTTACGAGCGGAGAGTACACGGGTAACGGCCGCGTCACAGAATTTAAGTATGGCAAGTTCCTGGGCGAGGCTTTCCGCGGGAACAACCAGCTAAAGTACCTGGTCAACTTCGGCGAGGGCTGGGGCATGCTGGACCGCGCCTACTCTCTCGTCTTCATCGACAACCACGACAACCAGAGAGGCCACGGGGCCGGGGGAGACATGATCCTCACCTTCCGCGTCTCTAAGCTCTACAAGGCAAGTATAGTGACCAACAATTCTCCTGGTGACTTTATTTAGAAAGCCTTTTGCGTAATAGGGCAAGGGAAAATTGGATGAGGTATGATGATGGAATTAAAATTCGGCGTTGATTAAACAGTTGTCAATTATGGATCGAAAGTCCGTCATATGATCAGTAGTTGTCAGGTTATAGAGACACATAATGAGTACAGAGACACATGATGAGTACAGAGACACATAATGAGTACAGAGACACATGATGAGTACAGAGACACATGATGAGTACAGAGACACATAATGAGGCTGAGACTGAGAGAAGCTTGACGAATAACAGTGTTCTGTTGACCGCACCAGATGGCCACTGCCTTCATGCTTGCCCTGCCTTATGGCCTCACCCGCGTCATGTCGTCTTATTACTGGGACCAAAACTTTGTTAATGGCCAAGACCAGAACGACTGGGTGGGTCCCCCGCACGACGGCAACTACAACACCGTCGGCCCCACCATCAATGCCGACGACACCTGCGGCAACGGCTGGATCTGCGAGCACCGCTGGAGGCAGATCTATAACATGGTCGAGTTCCGCAATGTTGCTCACGGTACGCTTTGGTCTTCTTGCTACGGTGCTTGTGTCCTTTTGTGCTCCCCGTTCCCCTGTGTTACTGTGTGCTCCCCGTTCCCCTGCGTTATTGTGTGCTCCCCGTTCCCCTGTGTTACTGTGTGCTTCCCGTTCTCCTGTGTTACTGTGTGCTCCCCGTTCTCTGTGTTACTGTGTGCTCCCCGTTCTCTGTGTTACTGTGTGCTCCCGTTCTCTGTGTTACTGTGTGCTCCCCGTTCTCTGTGTTACTGTGTGCTCCCGTTCTCTGTGTTACTGTGTGCTCCCCGTTCTCTGTGTTACTGTGTGCTCCCCGTTCTCTGTGTTACTGTGTGCTCCCCGTTCTCTGTGTTACTGTGTGCTCCCCGTTCTCCTGTGTTTACGTATCTCACCCTTTACGTCCAGGCACTCAGTTAACTCCCCCCTTCCCATTATGCTGACACATCTCTGACTCCCCGCTTCCCTCCCTCTAGGCAATAGATAACGACACTGCGCACTCTTCCATGTGCAAAGCACTAATGAAACTGTACATCTATTCCTCCCTTCCCCCAGGCACTGACATGAACGACTGGTGGGACAACGACAGCAACCAGATCGCCTTCTGCAGAGGCAACAAGGGCTTCATCGCCATCAACAACGACAGTTGGGACCTCAAACAAACCCTGCAGGTTAGGGAATCACAATTGTAATTGTCGTATTCATTACTAGTGAGTTCTATGCAATACATGAGGGCCGCTGATGCTGAAGAGCTCCACCATCGTGCTGCTGACAGTGTGGCTGACTTATAACACTGTGATCATCCTGATGAGGGTCTCTTCAGCATGGTAGAGTATCCTGCTTCCCTGGTAGGGTAGTGCAGATTACCCTTACTTAACCATTGAGTGCTTACCCTTGGGTAGGGAGTCTTATCATGACTGTGGTTCTCCCGTTCCCAGACCTGTCTGCCCGCCGGCACCTACTGCGACGTCATCTCCGGCTCCAAGAGCGGAGGGTCATGCACGGGCAAGTCCGTGACGGTGGGCGGGGACGGCACGGGTTACATCGAGATCACCACCGCGGAGGACGATGGCGTCTTGGCCATCCACGCTAACGTAAGTGTTGCAGCTTTCATTCGTCATCAACTACATTGATGTACTCGTCCACACGTTATATACAATGACTTACTTGTCCACATGTTATATACAGTGACGTACTCGTCCACACTAAGCCTCAATATAACATTTCCCTCCACAGTCCAAGCTGTAGTCTGCGTCCACACCACCTTCAGGAGTGAGCTGCTTGTGAAGACACGCCTGCCTCAACACCCCGAAACTCTCAGGTCTCAACACCGGCAGGTCTCAACACCGGCAGGTCTCAACACCGGCAGGTCTCAACACCTGAAGCGCTTCCTGCCCCACAGCTTGAGGGAGGGAGCAATACGCTGCCCACTGGACCCTGTGAAGCCCATAGTTCATCACAAAACCCGCATACAACTATGTAATATATTTAACAAAGAATAATAACTGGTTATGCGTGATGTAGAGCCAACAGCTCACAGTTCACTCTGCTCTTCAAAAAATCATTTTATGTCCGAACGCTGTCAACTGTTAAACATTTTATAATTACGGCTGCGTTAATTGCATGTGCCTGAAGACAGTTCTCTGACAAATATCATGCGACATAAAATTATAAGTAAAATCATAAAAATTTCTTGTGGTTTAATTTGGGTCCTCCTTCGCCATCTTCCCGCTCCTTCACCAAACACTACCTTCCCTCTCCTTTTCGCCTCTCCTTCAACGGCGGCTTCAACTTGCGATTGATGCCGTGCCGTCTTGGGCCATCAGTCATGGCTTCAAGTTCTCTGCCACTAAGACTTGTGCTATGACTTTTACTCGAAAGCATGTTGTCCCTTCGTCCTTCTTTGTCGCTTTATGGTCATCCCCTTGTGTTCAAAGATTCCGCAAAGCTTTTGGGGGTTAATCTTTGACACTCTTTTGTCTTGGTCGTCCCATATCTTTTACCTCAGAGTTGAATGATCTAAGGTCCTTGGCTGATGAAAGGTACCACAGGGTGAAGGAGGAAGGTGTACCACAGGGACACAGAGTGAAGGAAGGAGTACCAACGGGTGACGGGAGCAGTACTGTAGGGTGAAGGGAGACATAAAACAATAAATGTGTATAAACACTGTGTCTACCAGAGAATACACCACATGTCAGAAATTATCAATAATATAATGCAAGTTGGCGTGTACTCTGGTGGTCTTAAGCAAGACCCAGCTGTGTCTGGGTACAAGTGACAGGATGAACAACCCAGCGGGGTTTCTTCCTATTGGGGAGTGTTGTATATGCTGCTATGGCGGTGTGTCCTCTCACAGGATGAGTGACGCTGCCCAATAAACTCGCCCCTCGGGGCAAAATTAAAAAAAAAAATTAACACCTGCACTAAAACCCTCCCTCACAAACACCTGCACGAGCGCCCACCCTCACCTTACCTAATCTTCTGTGAGGTAAGCGAGGCAACCCTTTATCTTATCACTAATCTCCTTACCTGATCCACACCATATACTGTGAGGGAGCCCTTCTCATCTGCCAGTAATGGCCTTCCTGGTGAGGTGACGTAACCTCCCTCACTGCTCCAGGAGGGTCACTATCCCCCCCCCTCCCCCAGCCAGTGTTGACTCTGCACTTAATACTTGCAACGTAGTGTAATCTATAAGAGTTCTTGGTGACATACGCCACAGTAGGAATGACGATAATTCTTAAGCTGTTGTTTCTTCGTTAACACACACTCTCCTCTCAAGTAACACGGCCCGGGGTTAGACTCCTGATCAGGATCGGACGAGTTGAGGAGGGTAGAAATAGCTTAAGCCGCTGTAACCCTTTGAGCTGTATCTTATTGTCTCAATAAACGTTCTTGAACATAATGGGACGAGTGGGCACTTCTCCTTAATACTGTTCGACTCTGGTATTATGAACATGGTAATTTTAAACATGGCACTGATAACGTAATCAGTGCCAGCACTTGGCCAGAAGCCTAAATTTCACCCCTTAATAATTATTCAACTTTGTGTCGCGTATGTAACTTCGCTTCTATATCAGTACGGTATTCTCACCCAAGGTTAGGAGAGCTGTGTTGCATCAGCAGTGTTGCACAACACCACCTTGGGCGCTGTTGCTGGCATTTGTTCCTATCGTTTAGATAGTGATCTATTTTAATTTTAATTTGTTATCTATTATGGAGATGTCTCACCGTTCGGCAACACTGCTGATGGTCTCACAGACGTTTTTCCTACCAGAATGTCGTTGTTATTTTAGCTACTGGGAACAAATAGTTCCAAGCAGCACCGGCTATGGTGAGCCCGTCGTACTCAACTAGCACAGGAGAGATGCGTCCTACCTGAAGTGTGATTCGGATTATGTACGGCAAGGTCGGGTCATTATCCGGAAAATCGCTAAGGCATTACGACTGGGAAGGGATATGAAGGTAAGGATTAAGGAAGGATACAGGTAAGGAATGTTGCCCAACCACTTGAACGATCGCCGATTGAAATCTGATCAAGTTCATATAAGTATGAGATAATGAAATACATCTGACAAGGATAAAGTATCTTAGGCTGTTTCTACCCTCGTCTATTTAAGGCCCCTCAAGGGCTCACAAGCCCACACAGTACACACATATTAATCATATTTTACATATCACATTTCAATAGTTATCATATTACTGTAAATCTTTTATTTACTATGCTGCACCTGGCGTTTCTTGTTTTGGTAACGGTAGACTAAACAAGTTGGAGAAGGTACAAAATAAAGCCGTGAAATTAATCTTAGGATAGTTAAGAAATGCTATGATTGAGATAATGATGATAGAATTAAACTTACAGAGTATGATGCTTTTCGAAAATATATTGCATTGCCATTGCATTGCGGGGTTTGAGCTCTGGCTCTTTGATCCCGCGTCTCAACGGAGGCGGAACCTCAGCTGAGGACCCCCGCCATCTGTGTGGGGCGGGGCCGGTGCTTGTCACCCTGAGGAACTCCTGGGTCTCCCCAATCATTTGCCTATCTGCGTTTCTTTGCCGCAAGGCATATTAGTTTCAGTGATTGGCGTCACTCATTTCGCGATTCGGCTTTGCGTTTCACCCTTTCCGGGCTTTGCGATTAACCCTACACGAGTACGCCGGAGCGCATCCGATCCCACGATTGTCGTCGCCCCTAGATCAACAACACCATACACATCTCTACAGACGGTGACTCCGGTCTAACAACATGACATGAAGGTGAGAATGTTGACTCACAGACTCTATGACCTATTGAGGCGCGAGAATGCAGACGCGTACAGTCACAGGTGATCTCTCATTGGCTAAAACTGCTCGCAACCCATTTTCACGATTTGACACTAAACAAACTATTGTCTAACCACGAACTTACAACCCTAAGTTCGACCTCATCCCTATTGTGGTCGATACTGAGAAAACGTCAGGAATAAGATGCTTTAGTTATTATAACGATCACAAAATTTTGACTGACTGGTAGATTTTGTTAATCAATCTATTAGGTGAGTTTAGCTCACATGTGATGGGGCAGCCCGTCCTATTGAGTCGCCACAACGGACAGAAAATGGCGTACTAAAACACCTGAACCTAACCTAACCGAGCAACCCACGCATACAGAACGTGAATGCTTGGGAGCCGCTATGATTTACAGTACATCATATTTGTTTCCGTTGGGGATCTTGACGTCAAAATACGATGTATTATTCGAGGGAAAATATCACCAGAAGTTGATATTTTATCACCAGAATATATATATATATATATATATATATATATATATATATATATATATATATATATATATATATATATATATATATATATATATATATATATATATATGTATATATATATATATATATATATATATATATAAATATATATATATATAAATATAAATATATATATATATATATATATATATATATATATATATATATATACATATATATATATAAATATATATATATAAATATATATATATATATATATATATATATATATATATATAAATATATATATATATATATATATATATATATATATATATATATATATATATATATATATAAATATATATATATATAAATATAAATATATATATATATATATATATATATATATATATAAATATATATATATATATAAATATAAATATATATATATATATATAAATATATATATATATAAATATATATATATATATAAATATATATATATATAAATATATATATATATAAATATATATATATATATAAATATATATATATATATAAATATATATATATATATATATATATATATATATATATATATATATATATATATATATATATATATATATATATATATATATATATATATATATATATTACACTGCAACTGTGTAACACTGGGACTTGGTGACGAGATCACTGTTGCCTTGAGATTGTCATGAACTTGCTCTCTAATCTCTCCATAAATAGCTTGTTTACGTTCCTGCGTAGCCTGAGGAGTGGGTGGGTCACAGGCACGACAGTCAACATGGAATGGACCCGATAGTTTCAGACTCGTTATCCTGTTGCACAACTCCGTAACGAGGGAAGGACTTCAGCGTGACCCCTGAAACTCCAGCGTGCCCCTTGGGACTTCAGCGTGGCCCCTGGTACGCCAGCGTGACCCCTGGGACTCCAGCGTGACCCCTGGGACTCCAGCGTGACCCTTGATCATAGGGGGATTGTCTAGAGTGACGCTGGGTCGGGTAACTGTGTGTGTCTTAAGGTGTCAACAATTCGAGAAGCTATACATACTAAGAATACTTTTTAGGTTAGCTTCAAATAGTTTTCTGAAGTATTTTCTGTGTAAATACTAGGGATACTTGTATAATAATAGTAGGGATACTTGTATAATAATAGTAGGGATACTTGTATAATAATAGTAGGGATACTTGTATAATAATAGTAGGGATACTTATATAATAATAGCAGGGATACTTGTATCATCAACAAGCAGCCTTGATACACTGGCAGTATCACCACTTAACCCCACAGATTTATCACCAGCCTTGAGAAGGGTATTGGGCCGCTTGTTCTTTCCAAGTGGCACTTGACAGAAGTGTAAATGGCTGTTAGGAACTGACAAGCTATTTCCTGTCTCTCCACACCTCACTGTGTGGGGTTGGCTAGACTCTTCACTCAGTCTTGGGAACAGAATATCTGTTCTTACAGTGGTGAACGTGTTATTAGAACATGGAGTGGGAAGCGATGTTCTTCGTTTCTAAACTTTTTCCGTATAGTGTCAGGGGGTTGTCGGAAAAACCGACACCATTTACTAACATTTAATACAATAGGCAGATAATATTGCTGCTGTTTTGTAATACAAATTAATATATAGAAAACGAGAGCGCAGTGGAAATTTCCTCCAGTAGAAAACGGGGAATATCATTGCCACATCTCTATTAATTTCACCACCTAATAATGGGAATTATCCTTAATACAACAGCCTTTGGACTGTAAACATCATAAAAACATTTCCCTTGAATCAACTTAATTATCAGTACAAAAATAGAGTAAATGTTGGCCTTCTAACCACTTCTTGACACATCTGGGCATGACGCTGGAGGAGTCAGAGGGGAGAGGGCCACAGTGAGGCCCCATTTTAACTTCAACATCAGTCGCTGAGGCAAATCTAACTCTGATAATTTTCCCTTGGACAACAGTGTTACGAGACTAACAGTGCAGGCGATGAGTCACAATAACGTGGCTAAAGTATGTTGACCAGACCACACACTAGAAGGTGAAGGGACGACGACGTTTCGGTCCGTCCTCGACCATTCTCAAGTTGATTGAGACTAACTAAAAGTTTAGAATGAGACTAACAGTGTTCCCGTTATCAACACCAACTACATCTACTATAAAGGAGGTATTCCAGCCGAGACCCGTTACAAACCCCCAATACGTTCCTGGCCAGTTGTGTGTAGGTAGATTAGGGTGACCCGGTAAGGTCACTAGACGGCGACTAAAACAGGATGAGCAATATTCTCATCTCTTTATTTAAATTACCAATATTTCCCCTGATATAGCTGTCATATTAGGTTACTGCTATTATTGTCAGTGCCCTTTGACAGGTGGCATTGAAGAGGACGAAGGAGAGCATCTACCTGGCACCCCCCAGTAACAAGTGCTAACCCCTCACACCCCAGGATTATTTGGTGTGGATCCTCCTCCTTCATGACTGGTGGACCAGGCCCACTCCCATACAAGATAAGGCTTCCCCCATTTAGTAACTAACAAATATAGTCTAATACTATACTGACTGTCTACTAACGAATAATTTATATTTATATATAAACCATAAACCCTCTAGAATGTGTAAGGAAGCGATTTGTGGGATATTTTAAATCATACAGTCCACTTTAAACATCATAGTTTGCTATCGAAAAAAATACATTAATGTAAAATATAAATTACTATATAAATTAATATAAACTAAATAAATATAAATCTGACAGGTCAGTTTCCCCACAGGGGTGGTTGTGTCAGGAGGGGGGGGGGTGTCGCATACGCATAACACTGTGTATGTACGTATACACTGTGTATGCGTACATATACATATACTCTGTGTATAAAGTGCATATGCTTTAGGCGTATACACAGTAACTTTAGCTGTAGCCTTAAGTGTTAATATATATACACACCTGCAGTGTTAACACACACACCTCCAGTGTTAACACACACACCTGCAGTGTTAACACACACACCTGCAGTGTTAACACACACACCTGCAGTGTTAACACACACACCTGCAGTGTTAACACACACACCTCCAGTGTTAACACACACATGCTGTTAGACATGTGAAAGTAAAGTCCATATAATCCTGCTTAATTAAATATTAAGGACATAAGCACGTTCTCGACAAAGAACGTCTCTTTTTCGCTCGTATGCGTTACATACGGCCAAAAATCGTCGTACTAGAAAATGGAAGCGGCTCACGAAAGTGAAGTGCTATCCCGTTTTCTGTTTTGGGTCCTCTGGTAGGTTAGGAGAGGACACTTTAAATTGACCGTTTTCTTGATGTTGAGGAAGATTAGGAGGACGGACTGCATTATTTACCAAGTGTTTATGCTCGACAAAATATAGAAGTGAATTAATTTAGGTATGATTAGAATGTGAAAATAAACGCCACATAACAGGGTAAACTTAACACTTCTAAGTAACTGAACATAATACTGGAGCTCAACTCCTGGGGGGGGGGGGCACTTATGTTATATTTGCTCATTGTTAATGTGTTTCTTGCCGTCAGTCACGCGGTCTCGATGTTGAGAAGCCTTCTGGTCAGAGCTTAGGAGCACATGAGTGTTGAGGCGGGGGAGGGCTTCCATGTGTCCTCTGTCCTTACTGTCTACGGGTCCTTGATGTCTTGCTGGCAGCAGTCAACTTTGTGGTTAAGTGTTTTACAGCCACTCCTACCTGCAAGTGACGTCAGTAAGTGTTTTGCGGAACCGCATTGTAAGAAACAGAAGGCAGTGGAGCGCTGCCATCCTCCAGACTATAAACAAAGGGGGTTATAGAGTAAAGGTGAGCGGAATTGTGTATGAGGAGGACTGGGTGTGGGATCTGAGGAGCTGCTATCTGTTGTGATTTTTTTTTAAGGGCGGGAGGGAGGGGGGTAGGTAGGGATGTGGTGAAGTGGGGGCAATCATTGGTAGGTGGTTGGAAGAGGTGTTATCATGGGTCGTAGTGGTGTGAGGGAGCGGGGAAGGGGGGCAGTGTGGGGGAGAGAGGGTGGTGGAAGAAACACAAGTGGTGTTATCAATGGTGGAACAAGAGATACCGAAGAGCAGAGCGGCAACCAGTTGTCCGGAGCCGTCGGCGCTGACCCGTCCAGTCCGGTAGGTGCTCCTGCGTCCTCCTTGCCCGCCACAGGCACTTGCCCGCCGCTGACAGCGTTCACAACTGTGGCGGTAACTTGAGCTGTGTAGGAGAACAGGTGTGAGTTCAAGACTGTTTACCTGCCTGTGGGTGACCTCCCGCTCCTGCTCCCATATATGTAAACTACTCGGCTGCGTGTGTGGTTAATCCTGTGTTAAGTGTCATTGTGGTTGACTTAGTCGTCAAGGAAGGCTTACCCAAGATGTTAGTGAGGGGGGGAGGGGACTATTTTCGGGAGGGTCGAAAAGGCGCCAAGCCTTTTCGACTATATAGCACTGGGAAGGGGTCAGGATAAGGAATTGGGATGGGACGGAGGGAAAGGAATGGTGCCCAACCACTTGGACGGTCGGGGATTGAATGCCTACCTGCATGAAGCGAGACCGTCGCTCTACCGTCCAGTGAGTGGTAGTGAAGGAAGCGCTTAACGAAGACGGTAGTGAGGGAGGAGCTTAACCTCTCGTCCCCGTAATGTTTCCCCAACGTCAAAAAACCTGTCGTGCTAAAGTGCCCCTTATCCTTACCTACCAGACGACCTAAAACAGAAAACGGGACAGTGCGTCAATTCCCCCAGCCGCTTCCATTTTCAGGTGCGACAATTTTTGGCCTTTAGGTAGCGTGTACGTCATAATGCGACGGTCTTTTAGGAGGACGGATTGGTGAGCTATGTAGTTGGCGTAATACGTCCATGTCCAGTATTCATTTCCCTTCGTATGCTCTTAAACGAAAAGGTCAAACCGTTTAAGGCTAGATAAGCAATTATCAGGACAAGTTGAGAGCTCCTCAATTCAAGAGACTGCGTAGTTAATCATCCTGGCAGAGACGTATGATGACAGCTCTCATGCAGATGACGCTTCCCAGACACGTTTGAGGGGTGTTGACGTTGTGGACATCATTTTGACGGTGCGTCTCACGGCGTTGACTCGTAGCTCTCCACAACGGAGGCTTGAGCATGATTGTTAACCAGGGTAGACTCCCAGGGGCAAGGCAGCCATTTATCCTGAGGTCTACCTGTCAATTGAGAGTGTAAAATTTCTCAAAATAAGGAAAATACCTGTTTACCTTATCATTAAAGACAGTTTGACAGACGTGTGTCATGAACCTGTCTCAAGCGAGGCAATCAGGAGTTGACGTATTGGGATGATCTGCCTTCATATGTAATACTGACTTGTTTACCTTCATCCTCCTGTTCATTCTCATTTGTTTGAGCTCTCTCTCTCTCGGTTCTTATTGGTTTTGTTGCTCTCTTTTTACTAGCCTTATCTTATCTTAGAACAAGGTACTTAGGGTCAAAAAGGTAATCTGGGTTTAGAGGTTTGAGATGAGGCTGCTTTTTCAAATACTTCTTCATCAGCTGAGAGATGAAGAATAATATTGTGTAGCTCAGACGTAACCATGTTCGTCTTAACCTCTAAACCAAAATGTGTCCCAGCAACAGCCCCGCAGATAAGGACCGACTGGTACGCCACTGACACCACTCATCAAGCATATTCGTATCCAATTACAAAACCTGCGCATATTTCCTCAGTCATGGCGGATAAATAGTTTATGAACTTCTAAGTGTCACAACCCAAGGGTTATGTCATTGTTATAAACAACCTCGTAGATCTTTGAGGCTCACAACACGTTTGATAAAGGTAAACAAAACCGCCATAATTGTTGAAAGATGTAGGGGTTTCGTAGGTGGTGTGGTAGATGCTTGATGGACCATGGGTGTGGTGGTGGTGAAGGATGAACCATGGGTGTGGTGGTAGTGAAGCGAACTATCAGGGTAAAGCGGCAAGCCATTACGACTATTTAGCACTGGGAAGGGATCAGGATAAGATTGTGGGACGGGACGGGGGGAAGGAATGGTGTCCTACCACCTGTGGACGGTCGGGGATTGAATGCCGACCTGCATGACGCGAGACCGTCGCTCTACGGTCCAAGTGTTTACTGAGGGAGACTGGCGATAAAGTGAAGCTTGAGTGTGCAACACACCAGAGGCAGGGCAGCAGACATATAATGCACCATTTTATGGACGGAGAGTTACAAAATTAATTTAATTTATTTATCATGCACATCATCCCGTGGGCGGCGGTGGAAAGGGTTACACAGGCACATAATGGGCTCAGGGACTGAACCCCAGAGTTGGTCCAGCTAAGCAAGTGACACAATCTTGTGAAGCAAGTGACGCACTCTTGTGAAGCAAGTGACAATCTTGTGAAGCAAGTTACACAATTGTTAATATTGCATACACGTACACATTTATAGAAGAGGTGGTGAATTACAAGCAAATGTCTCTGAAAGTCACAGTGCTAGAGAAAGTCAGTCTTCCCACTACTAGAGAAAAAAGTCAGGGCACACAAATAGATAACACATACACACACACATGCACACGCGCACACAGGCGAACGCACGTACACGCGCACACGCGACAGCGAACTGAATTTGCATCATTTGCACCAAATAACATTGGATTAAAATAAGAAAAAACATATTTAAAAGTTCTAATTGAATTTGATTTTATGAGCGACGATAAAATAAAAACCAAGCTAGAGAATATATGGGTGTTGGTTGGGGACAGGTGGTCAAAATATTGTATTCTCTGTCAAAAAAATAAATAAATCTATGTAAATAAAAATGTAATTGTTCGTTTGTTCAAAATCGCTAGTCTCCGAAAGTTCTTTACCGATTTCTTTGAAATTTTCACACAATGTTCCATTCACATCCGAGCGGGATTTTATATACATACTATATAGATGCTTCGTCTGTGACAGGAAAAAAAAAAAACGTTTTTTTTTTAACTGTGTTTTTCATGTGAGGGAAATCTTCGAAACCTCTTTACCGATTGCTTTGAAATTTTGACACAACGTTGTATTCGAATCGACGCGTGTTTTTATATACTTACTATATAACTGCCTCACCTGTGACAGAAAAAAAACATGTTTTTTTTTTAAACAGCGCCGTCTGTTGGACCTAAGAGCAACACACGCCGTAATCTCCATAAGTTCTTCACTGATTGCTTTGAAATTTTGGCACAACGTTCCATTCGAATACGCATGTGTTTTTATATACCTACTATATAGATGCCACACCTGTGACAGGTAAAAACATGTTTTTTTGGGAAAACAGCGCCATCTGTTGCACGTAAGAGCAACACACCCAATACTAAATATGTTACGATTCCATTTCATTGATAAGTTGAATTTTATTATATTTTGATTTATTTTCATTTTGATTTAATTATTTTATGTGAGATTGTGTAAATAAAGCATAACGTGGTCACCTCAACGTGAAAGGCTGCTCAAGTAACAGAAAGATAAAGAGAGAGAGAGAGAGAGAGAGAGAGAGAGAGAGAGAGAGAGAGAGAGAGAGAGAGAGAGAGAGAGAGAGAGAGAGAGAGAGAGAGAGAGAGAGAGAGAGAGAGAGAGAGAGAAAAAAAATCTTCCAGTTTGAGCCGCTCAGCAGCACTCAGGTCATTAAGGTCTCTGAGGACTGTGCAGCCTGCCTGGCGTCATACAGGCTAGTCTTTCTTCAGTCTTGGGTACGTCTTCTGTGGTGTTATCAACCCACCTCATATATACAGCTTTGAAAGCTTCGTCTCATAAAATAAACTTAATAATTATGTAGAATGGGAATGAGTAGCTTTGAGGGGGCAGCCCGTCCTCCTAATTTTCCCAACGTTAAACGTTAAGAAAACGGTCAATTTAAAGTGCCCTTATCCTAACCTACCAGAGGACCCAAAACGGGACAGTACGTCACTTTCGCGAGCCGCTTCCATGTTCTAGTACGACAATTTTTGGTCTTATGTAACGCATACGAGCGAAAAGCGGGATTCCTGGTTCAACCTTGACTCCGAGCGGACGTCTGGACGCCGCCTTCGCCTGGAAGCCGCTGGTTCACGTTTTATTTTGCGATTTTGGATTTGATACTGCCGTTTGGCATCCCTCTTCAACGGTCCGGTTTGTACAACGCCTGGAGCACATATCGCCTCGGGTTTGTTAACAGATTTTTTTTAACGTGTTCTGGCTGGTTCTCCCGGCGGGGTGACGGTGTCCGGCGCCGGCTTGGCCGAGAGGTGCTGGGGGTTGATGGGTCTTGGTGGGCTCCTGGTGTGCCCTCAGTCGTGGTGGGCGGCTAGTTTCTGCTCTGCCGGGAGGCACTGGATGACTTTTGTGTTTAAGCTGTGGGCCGAGTGTTTGGTTTGCTACCCAGTGTTCTCTGTACTCATCTAGTTGTGCTTGCGGGGGTTGAGCTCTGGCTCTTTGATCCCGCCTCTCAACGGAGGCGGAACCTCTGCTGAGGACCCCCGCCATCTGTGTGGGGGCGGGGCCGGTGCTTGTCACCCTGAGTAACTCTAGGGGCTCCCCCCAATCATAAGCCTGTCAGGGCTTCTTTGCCGCGAGGCATATTAGTTTCAGTGATTGGCGTCACTCGTTTAGCGATTAGGCTTGGCGATTCACCCTTTCCGGGCTTTGCGATTAACCCTACACGGGTACACCGGGCGCATCCGATCCCTCGACCGTCGTTGCCCCTAAATCAACAATAACGAGTGAAAAATTACGTTCTTTGTCGGAGGACAGGTTGTTGAGAGACCTGGTGTGAGCGAACACGCTAAAAGAATTATACCTGTAAAAATAAGCAAATTAGAAATGATCAAGATGTATAAAATGCTGAGATATAGATAAAAGTGGACAAGAACAGGCTCTTTCACATGAAGAAGCGGGGCACGGATGGATTCCGGAATCAAGAGTCGCAGGAAGGTCAAGACTCCACGAGTGTGGAATAAACTGAATCAATAGGTCGCACAATGCCATTGCAATCCACAACGTAAGTATTAGAATACCAGTCATTGGAAATTATAAGCGGCGTTACGTAATGAAAAGTGCAAAGGCAGGCCGAAGAACTGATCATTTCTACATTGAAGAACTATCAGGTATATCCACTCACGCGCCAGCAACCCCCCCCCCCCCACACACACACAGAAATAAGAGGCATGAGTTACGAGGAAAGGCTGCGGGAAATGCACCTTACGACACTGGAAGACAGAAGAGTAAGGGGAGACATGATCACAACCTACAAAATCCTCAAGGGAATCGACCGGGTAAACAAGGATAAACTATTCAACACTGGTGGGACGCGAACAAGGGGACACAGGTGGAAACTGAGTACCCACATGAGCCACAGGGACGTTAGAAAGAACTTTTTCAGTGTCAGAGTAGTTAACGGATGGAATGCATTAGGCAGTGATGTGATGGAGGCTGACTCCATACACAGTTTCAAATGTAGATATGATGGAGCCCAGTAGGCTCAGGAATCTGTACCGCCTCTCAACTGTTGATTGACAACAACGCCTCTCAACTGTTGATTGAGAGGTCCCGCCTCTCAACTGTTGATTGACAGTCGAGAGGCGGGACCAAAGAGCCAAAGCTCAACCCCCGCAAGCACAAATAGGTGAGTATAAGTAGGTGAGTACACACACACACTCACTCTCTCTCTTCATTAATCATGTCAGACAGATGTTCACTTGAGACAGTTAAGACAGTCCCAGCTGTGTTTGGGTACAAGTGATAGGATGAACCATCCAGCGGGTTTTCTTGCTATTAGGGAGTGTTGTACATGCTTCCATGGCGGTGTGCCAAGTTACAGGGTGAGTGGCGCTGCGCAATAAACTCGCCTCTCGGGGCAAAAGGAAAATAATTAATCGTTTATTAATTTAGTCTTGGTTTGTCTCCTCAGCTGTGAGGAACACTCTGAAGACCTCAGCAGGGATTATGGAGGAGTTAGGACACTCAAGGGCCGGTTTGGTCCAGGAAAAGAAGCCGTCGCACCTTGTCCAGTACATCGCGGCGCTTTCAGGTACTGAATTTTTGTGTGTCCATGTAGGCAAAGGGCTCCAGCTTCTGGGCACCGACTCTTAAACTATTATTTTGAGCAGTGTTACATCATTATTCTCATGGGTTACGTATTGTTTGCATTTAAATCCGTATATGGGTTATTTTTCATATAGTGCATTCCGCATGTTGTATGACAATGATCTTTGTCAGGCTCAGTGGCATGTTTAGCTTCTGAGTGTGACCCCTCGTCCCTGCCCTCCACCTCTTGTGTGACCCCTCCCCCTCTTCGTCCTGGCTTCTCCACTATTGAGCTCTCCCACACTGGATATTCTATACCATGGACTTCATAAGTGTGTCATACTCGCTTAGCTCGATATTTCTTTAGGATGACGCCCCCTTGTGTGAGTTAGTTAAAGTAGAGACCGTCATCTTGTCAGAGAGTAGAAAGTATCGTAAGGATTGATTTTGTCAATTCTTTAATGAATCCATTTGAATTCAGTTATATTTGTACTTAAGGTCTTCTCGATTGCATATAATTCCAGAGAGGGAAGCAAAGAGAGTGCAGCCAATAGGATTAATTATGTGTGTGTGGTAGGACATATTTTACTCAGTGTGAATTTTATTCACACTGAGTAAAATATGTGACTAGTGTGACTATTTCACACTAGCATGAGCTAAGGCTGAGTTAGTTTAGCAGTAGTAATAGACATATACTCTGGTCGCGTACTGCAGCTGGGAAGTTAGTTAAGCTAATAGAGCGACAATTCACCTTCATCTGAGAGTCTTAACAAAATAATGTGTAAACAAACATGAAAGTTTAATGCATCTAGGTAATGCAGGCGCCAAAGGGCATGTTTTCACAACAAAAGCTAAACTGCTGCAAGAGTTATGACTATAAGATGTATCCAACAGTGGCCATGGGGGCCCTGAGCTTCGGCGCCGGCCTGGGCTACGCCTCCCCGGCCAGCCCCATGCTCAAGGACAACTCAACCAACGCGTCCCTGGTCATTAACGAGGAGCAGGTCAACTGGTTCTCCTCCACCGTCAACATTGGAGCCCTGGTTGGGGGCCCCGTGGGCGGCCTCTGCATCAACCTGCTCGGGAGGAGGGGAGCCATGTTGGCCTCTGTGCCGCCCTTCCTCGCCTCCTGGGCCTTGATTGGTGAGTCCGGACTTGCGGAAAATTATGTATAAACACTCCATAAATTCGTAGAATATAATTTTGTTTTTTTATAGAATATTAATTTTTTTATAATATATATATATATATATATATATATATATATTTATAATTTGTAACTTGATAGCGTTCGCACAAAACTTCGCCATGCTGGTGAGCGGACGCATCCTGGTGGGGGTGTGCGCGGGAGTGACCTGCATCGCGGTGCCCACCTACATCGGGGAGATCGCCTCGCCGGACATCAGAGGCACTCTTAGTAAGCTCCTTTGTACACAGTCGCAGAAATATCCTCATGAATATATTAATAGCTTCTTTCTCAAGTGCACTTTGGTGGATGCATAATTATGTAAGTGGAAATTTTAGTATAATGATGGTGATAATGATAAGTTTAGTTAGGGGAAAAGTACATACATACAAAATGAGTTACAGGCAGAATGTTGGATTTCTAGATAAAGCAAGTATTTACTTTGTCTAAAGCCACTATAGCACGTACAGCGTTTCGGGCAAACCTTTTTCGGGGCATGAAACCTTTCTTTGTTTCAGGTACGTTCTTCCAGTTGATGGTTGTGGTCGGTATAGAGTTCGCTTATATTTTTGGCGCCATCGTGAACTCGTGGCGAGGCCTAGCTGGCGTCTGCGCCATTCCTGTTGTCGTGTACTTTGTCCTCATCCTCTTCGTCAAGGAGTCACCATCTTACCTTCTCTCTAAAGGAAAGGAGAAACAGGCCAGGGAAGTGTTGCAGCACTTCAGGGGTAAGCAAACATTCTTCACAGTCTAACATTTTTCGCCTCAAATAATACATGAATTATTTTGTTTTTTAATTGTTATGGATTTCGACAGCGGCCCCGGGGTGGGGGTGGGGAGGGACTAAGCACAATTTCCAGCTCTCCCCACTATAATTATTCCACCATAACTGTACACATTTTTTTATGGGGGTGGGGGTGAGATCTGGGCGCTGTAGGGCCGAATAACCTCCTTCTCTGCCTTGGGTCCGCGCAGGAATATCCCTGCAAAAAAAAATTGTAACCTGTCACCCAACACTGACAGTACCTCTGGAGGTTGGTACAAAATGTTGACAGATGCGCCCGACAAAAAGTGATTTTGAAGTATTAATTTGGTAGAAGATTCGAGAAAGAGGACAAAAGGAAACTTTTCCTGGGTCTAATAAAGCACATTTACAAAATTAGACCAAATATTGTGCATGTTGGGGCTATAGGAGTGACACTTTAGGCCTAGCACAGGTTAAGTTTATACTTAGTCTGTTTCATTTTTTTTTTGTGTGCAATTTAAAATACAATGCACAAAAAGTTAATTTTTGGTGGGAGGGACCTGGGGGTATGGCAGTCCATATTTTGTACGTTCTAGTCATAGTTGCTATAGGTCCTGTCTTGCAGGTTGGGCTGTTTTAACTGGGCTGAAATCTTTTAATGCAACATATACGTTAAATTATTTTAATGGAAGGCGTTTTTCTTTATGGTTAAACTTTGCTTATATGGAAGAACCAACTTATTGCATGAGAGGATCTTTCTCATGTTTGGTGTACAACGCTGAAGTAGCTTAGGCACAAGAGCGTGTCTGTAAGGGAGGATATGAGGGATATGAGATTGCCTTCAAGATTCAATACCCTAAATCATTTATTGATAGGGCCTTAGGACGTCGTGACAAAACTTCAGAGAAAAGCTGCGTAAGAGTTTTAAACATCTGTGAGTGTTGTAGTGTCAGGATAATGCTGTCAGTCATGCAGCGACACACGACAAATAGCTTCAGCCCCAAACTAGTGACGCTTAATCCTAACATGTTGCTTGAAAGCTATTCGTTCTTGTATGACTCATCGACGCTGGTTTTCTATAGCGGCTTGAAGCATTTTGTAAATTTACAATTTATGTAAGTGATCACTTTCCTCACTTTTCGCATAATATCTTTGTCTGATTTATGATCCCCAACAAAATTAAGGAAGACCGGAAGCAAGAGTTTGCTGAGTGACCTTCCTCTATGGTGTCTATGTACCTACTTGAGAAATCGAGGAAAGGTTTTTGTAAAGGCAACAGGAAACCAGAGCCACAAGGGATAACCCTAGTTCAGCCATACCCTAAGTATTTTTACCCAAATGTTAAAATATAAATTGGCGCGAATCGTTGTTTTTAAGGTTCATAATTAGATTTCATTAGTTTGGTTATAAATGTCTAAATATTGGTGATGCTGGAACAGGGAAACACTACAACGTAGATGAAGAACTACAAGGGATGAGAGAAGCCCAGGAGGAGTCAGAGAGGAACAAGATATCCATGAAGGATCTCACGGAACCATACATCCTTAAACCACTCTTAATTTGCCTGGCCCTCATGGTCTTCCAGCAGCTGGCTGGCATCAACGCTGTGCTCTTCAACCTTGCCACCATTTTCGAGGTTAGTTTACTTCATAGAAAAAGTATTTTTGAAAGTTGACAAGAAGTCTGGAAAGAGTAATCAACCCGTCCTCACACTAGGCTAGTTAAAGCAGTGGCCGTCCTCACACTAGGCTGGTTAAAGCAGTGGCCGTCCTCACCAGGCGCATTCATTAATTTTAAAATACTGTGTATTAATAAAAATTGGTTTGTTCTCATATATAAATTAATATTATTATACATAAAAAAATCTATGTATAGTGGTTGCACAGTTTGCAACCACCTAACCTAACCTATACCTAACTACTACATATACAATTTTTCTGAATAATAATAATAATTTATATATGAGAACAAATCAATTTTTAATACACAGTATGTTAAAATTGATGAATGCGTCTGGGGAGGACGGCCGCTGCTTTAACCAGCCTAGTGTGAGGACGGGTAGAAAATACACATGTTTGCCAACAGAATTTAAACACTTAACCTAACCTATGCCTACCTATACATCGAACTTCAATATATAATAATGTTTACTTATTTATATATATATATATA
>NC_091175.1:5372784-5440284 GCF_040958095.1 Procambarus clarkii | reverse complement strand
GAGGCGAGATAAAGTGACCGTGTTGATAATGGTCAAGGCTGATAACACATGTATCTGGTGATCAAGAAGTGACACTTGTGGATAACGCACTCTCCCTCACTCTTGCCTTGCGGGGGCTAATGTTTGAAGTGTGTTCCCAGGTGAACTGTTCTCCCTGAACGTGCGGGAAGCGGCCAGCGGACTGGCCACCATGACCAACTGGACCACGTCATTCATCATCACTCTGCTCTTTGCACCCTTGCAGGTGTGTACTGTAGCCTTTATTAGAAGCCAATAATGACTCTTAACATTCGACTCAAATATGAAAGGCTGGCAGTAGAGTAGCGAGCAGTTTGTATAATGTCTTGATCATTGCTCACATCTCCCAACAGACGGCAATAGGGCCCTATGGAGTGTACTGGGTGTTCGCTGGCTTCTGCGCTATAAACTTAATTTTCTGCCTGCTGGTGGTACCGGAAACGAAGGGCAAGACGCTGCAGGAGATCACCGCGTACTTCGGAGCGCCCAACACCACGACGAAAAAGGAAGTTGACGATAAACTGAGGACAGACGACCCCCACACAACCCTCCATGTATAATTAACAATACTTAAACGAACATAAAAATTAACATACGGTGTTACCTAGTCACGATGGAGCATTTTTACTTTCCCTTTCTCTACCTCCTCAAGTGTACTACTTAAGCGGTCGGTAGTGGAAACTGGCGAAGAGTTGACATGCCGTCGGCTCGGTGTCACGCCTTGTCTATGGGCTAAGAATAATTTTAATAGATGTTATGTACTAGAATCAGTTCCGCGCTCCACTGCGCTTCTCCACACTCATGATTTTGTAATCCACATTCCACTTGACTATTCCAGTCCTCTCCACTCTATAACTTGCTCTTCAGCACAAGTTAGGTTCTTAGGACCCGACAGCAACGAGGACACTGGTCTATGTCCCTGCGTCTGGTGCGTCGCTTAGTCGGAAGGATGGACGTCTTATGACGTAATGGGAACAAACCTATTATCACCCTCAATACAAGAACGAATGAGAAATATTAGTAAGATATAGATAGAATTATATCCAATAGTGGGGTTTAAAGTTTTTTGAGAGGAAAATTCCACGGAGAGTTGAAAATTGTTATAAACTGCCGCCAGAACAACTATTACAAAGTCAATGTGATCTCTAATTGATAACAGGGACAACATGTGTATTAACCTAGTTGTACATGTAGGTTGTTGAGCTTCGGCTTCTTGGTCCCGCCTCCCAATCATCTGTAGCAGACATGGTGCTTGTTCACTGTACGGGAGGACATTGACTGTCTTAGGGGTAAGGGACCTTTATACAAAAATATTGATAACAGAGGAACACAAGCAGAGATATAACACCCAGACGATATCTCATGTCAATCCTGGGCATAACCTCTCGTATGAAGAGATATCAGTGTCATAATTTTACATTTTCTAGGATGGCGAAGTCCAGAGTGTTATGACAAGTTTACAAGCGGATGACAGCTTACACCAACGGTAATATTAACACGGTGCTAAATATAAATTATATATAAAACAGGAAACAATAAATATAAATTGGATAAATTTTGGTTTAGAAAATACCTAAATAAATATTGGTTTGTAGATGAGTTCTTTTTTATTTATTGAATAAATATCATACCTCTCACACGATCGCCGAATTGTTTAAAGTATAGGTTTATATATGCTTGAGCGAGTACCGTTAGAGGACAACAATTGCCGCCTTGAACACACTAACCTAACCCTGTTTACAGTTTTAATATTATGTTTAAAAACGTCAACACTCGGCACTGTGTTACTGGACCCTAGTGCTGCTCCACACTACTGCTGGAGGCTCCACATTGTGCTGCTCCACACTACTGCTGGAGGCTCCACATTGTGCTGCTCCACACTACTGCTGGAGGCTCCACATTGTGCTGCTCCACACTACTGCTGGAGGCTCCACATTGTGCTGCTCCACACTATACTGTTGGAGGCTCCACATTGTGCTGCTCCACACTATACTGTTGGAGGCTCCACATTGTGCTGCTCCACACTATACTGCTGGAGGCTCCACATTGTGCTGTTCCACACTATACTGCTGGAGGCTCCACATTGTGCTGCTCCACACTCTACTGCTGGAGGCTCCACATTGTGCTGCTCCACACTCTACTGTTGGAGGCTCCACACTCTACTGCTGGAGGTTCCACATTGTGCTGTTCCACACTCTACTGCTGGAGGTTCCACATTGTGCTGTTCCACACTACCCCTCACACACACACACATGGTGCACTTTAGTTTGAGGTAGACTCACAAGAAGGACCATGTTATCCCAAAAGACCTTAGAGAATTTACAACTAATTAATGACTACCAGTATTATAAGATACATTGCATTGCAGCTGAACAATCAATCTCAACTGACTGAACAGATTGAGGTAATTATCAATCAATCAACTAGGGTGGTAGGCGCACAAAGAGTGATAAATGGAACCTGAATACCCAAATGAGCCACAGACACATTAGAAAAAACTTTTTCAGTGTCAGAGTAGTTAGTAAATGGAATGCATTAGGCAGTGATTTGGTGGAGACTGACTTCATACACAGGTTCAAGTGGAGATATGATAGAGCCCAGTAGGCTCAAGAATCTGTACACCAGTTGATTGACAGTTGAGTACAACTAGGTGAGTCCTTCATATACCAATTCCCCATCCCGGTGCCCATTACCACTCCCCATACGCCGTCTCCCCCCCCCCCCCCCATCCCATTTGGTTTTGTTGTTGAGCAAAACAATTAACTAATATATTTAATTGTACTACTAAGTGGTCGTTGTTTGTTTGATTTTTGGTTGACTGCGTAATTTATTTTCCTGAGAAATGCGTCTGACTGACTGATTGCCGTCTGGATGCACTCCCTGACCTAACCTGTCCTAATCTAATCTGTTCTAACCTAACCTGTGCTAACCTAACCTGTCCTAACCTACCCAGTCTAGCCTAATCTGTGTTAACCTAACCTACCCTAACCTAACCTGTCTTAACCTAACCTTGTGCTAACCTTGAGGACACTGGAGGGGCTGAGGCTGATGACGGAGCAGCCAGGGAGTATATACACTAAGCAAGGTCAGGGGGACATACAAAGTCTGGCACAGCCTCGTCAAGGCGCCAGGCTCATCCCTGACTATATTAGTCCCTCGTGTCCTTGGTCCACCACGCGCGTCTAGACTCTAAACCAACTACTACTACTCACAAATGTATGCTTGCTGGATTCGGTTTTAGCTCTTGGGCCACGCTTTTCCATTCACCGGTCGTCTAAGGCAACTGCCAGTTGCGTTGGTCCTGGCAGTATGAGTTTGAGTCACTTCTGGGGTGTGAGTTTTCAGTTGCATATAGTCCTGGGGACCATTCAGGCTTGTTCGCATTTGTGTTCCTCACGTGTGCCCCAAAGAATGAGATGATTTGATAAAATGCTATGCCCAAGATTACCATCAGAGTGCCGGCGGGCTGATGGGCTAAATAGCCTCGGCTACCATCAGTTTTTATCCGGTCGTGATGGTCAAGTGGGTTAAGGCGTCCTGTACATACCAGTTGCGTTGCTCCTGGCAGTATGGCTTCGAGTCACTTCTGGGGTGTGAGTTTTCAGTGATATATATATATATATATTATAGCTTTTTAGACACTCAACCCACCAGGGGACTCGAACACTGGCCATCAAGGTGGCAGTTATGCACTGTATCCACTACACCATACTTCAGAGCCCGAAAGAGGTAGGAATTCTGGGGTATTTAACCAACCAGAACTCCATTCCTCTCCAGGCAATGAGATAGTGAGGGACCTCTCGTGTTCTTTCATCAAGCCCTGTTATGTGGGAGAATTCAAGTGTCAAATGCTTAATGCACAGACTTGCTTATAACCACAAGTTGAAGTATATAACTTTTTAGTCACTCAACCCACCAGGTGACTCGAACACTGGCCATCAAGGTGGCAGTTATGCACTGTATCTACTACACCATACTTCAGAGCCCTTGGCTTATACTTGGCTGTCCTATAACTACCAAAGTTCTCAACATGCGGAAAGAGTTAAATATACTTAGCATTAGAGATAGAATATTTTAAATTAATCTTATGATGGGACTAAAGCTTCTGCATGATAACAAAAACAACATTGCATCAGTTGAACTGTTAGAACACATACGAAATGGAACCAGCGAGTCTAAATGGATTCAAAGAACAGCCACTCATATTAAAATGATGGGACTGCACGATGTATATACAGATGAAAGAGTACAGCACTTCCTTCCAGCCTGGCAGATAGTACCTTTTGACATCCTGACCCCTGCATACCCCACCAAGAAACTAATCACAAAGAACCCTCATGCTCACCTTGCTGCTAAATTAAGCCACATAGAACACATTCACAATATACAAGCTGAAAACAACATAGCACAGACCATATACACTGACGGATCACTCAATACAGCTACAGGGGGGGCAGGAAGTGCTGTTATTGCTCATCAGCCCGATGGCAGCACAATTCAAAGGAATATCCGAATTAGTAACTGGGCATCCACAATGCAAGCAGAGTTGGTAGCAATACTGGTAGCACTCGAAATTATTGACAACACTGAAGTAGACAGCTTAATTATTTTCGACTCCCTTTCCTCACTACGAGCAATAAACAGTTTGCAATCAAGTAATAACGTGCTTGTCTTGGAAGCTAGACGTAGATATATAAGAATACTTAGCAAGAGAGTAAATATAAAAATGTTGGGGATTCCTTCTCACATTGGCCTGCAGGAACATGACAAAGTTGACGGCCTTGCTAAGGCTGCAGTAAATAAAGACAGTATTGAACGGAATCTTGAGTTATCAAATAGGTCCCTTAAAAGTGTCATTAGACGAGAACTCCTGGATGGATTTGAAGAAAGTAGAACAGTGCAAACTGAAACTAGCAGGTCCTTTGTTCATCGCAATGAAATGTGTGAAGTAAAACATGTGTATGGGGCAAGTAACAAAGTCAGTAGACTAACAGAAGTTGTCACAGCTCGTATAAGACTTGGCTACAAGTATTTCTGGCAGTTCGGCTTGTATAGGAATCTAGATGAAGAAAAGTGTAAAGTGTGTGGACAAAGACAGGGACACACACTCGAACACTATATCTTGGATTGTAGTAAAATTGAGCCATTTAGAGACAAATCGAAGCTCACTCTGTATGATATGGCAACTTTTTTATTACCATGGATAAATTACCTGAAATCCTTGCACTGTATCCACATTTCGCTTCTAGTACATAAATGACATATGAGATTCAGAAACAAATAGTGTATTTTGAAGACTAATAATAAACAGAAGCTCCCCTATGACTCTGTAATATCTCCATTGGTCAAACTATTATTTATTAGCGATAAGACCTACCATTAATGTATAATGACTTACTGTAAATATATAGCTCTTGAAATAGCACTTTCTCTGTAACTAGCTGACATTGTAACTGAAAAGTGTGAAGGATAGATGAAATTGTTTATGTAATAATCTAAGATGAGGTCTGATAAATTGTGCTCTCTGTAATGCTTTTTGCGCTACCGCTCACAGGATGAGTATGGGGTGCACAATAAACTAGCCGCCTCCGGCGGCAACAATCAAAACAAACTACCTCCCACTGGATGGGGTATGCAATCCACTACCTCCCATAGGATGGGGTATGCAGTCCACTACCTCCAACAGGATAGGGTATGGGGTCCACTTCCACCCATGAGATAGGGGTACGGAGTCCACTACCACCCGTGGGATGGGTATGGGATGCCCAATAAATTATGCTGGAGAGCGAGGGGTGTTAGGGTCCGTGTAGAGGCGCGTGGGCCTGGCAGCCCGCCCCACCACTGTCTGGGGCCCAGGCGCCTGTGTGTTGTGGTCGCCGTCAGTGTGTTGTGGTCGCCGTCAGTGCGTCCCTCCAAGCCAATCCTTGCTTCTCTTCTAGTAAACCACGAAGCTCTAGCAGGTACTGTATTCACTTTTCCTGCTCCTGTGTGTGGTTTTAGTTGTTGCTGTGCTGAGGAATCTTCATGTTAAGACGGCTGTTGCTGTTGTTACCAAGTGAACAGGTGCTGCTAATGTTGTTTTGCGAACAGGTGCGTACAGTGACGTAAACCCAGATGTAACGTTGCCGGCCTTACTGGTCTCCACCAGCCGCACGGCACACTTGGGTCCGGCAATGTAATATGTTCAGTGATAACGGATATCCGTGCAGAGAGGATGGTGTAGAGGAGAGCGTCGTCAGGATATGGCGGGGCCCAGTGTGGTGAGGTCTGCTGCCAAGGTCAAGCGTGTGTAGTGGGAAAAAGCTAGTGTTGTGGCGTTGCTCTAGTGCGCGCGCGCACACACACACACACACACACACAAACAATATGAGGTTGGGGTAAGATAGTAGGAGGCTACAAGATGACTTAGACAAACTGAATGAATGGTCCAACAAATGGCTACTAAAGTTCAACCCGAGTAAATGTAAGGAAATGAAACTAAGCGGAGGAAACGGAAGGCTAGACACAGGACACAAAATGGGAGATGAAATCTTTCACGAAACTGACATAGAGAAAGATATAGGAGTTGATCTCACACCAAACCTGTCTCCTGAAGCCCACATCAAAATAATAACATCTGCGGCGTATGCAAGGCTCGCTAACATCAGAACTGCCTTCAGGAACCTGTGTAAGGAATCATTCAGAACCTTGTATTCCACATATGTAAGACTAATCCTGGAGTATGCGGTCCCAGCATGGAGCCCGTACCTTGTCAAGCACAAGATGACGCTGGGAAAAGTTCAAAGGAATTCCTCCAGGATAGTCGCCGAACTAAGAGGCATGAGTTACGAGGAAAAGCTGCCTGAAATTCACATCACGACACTGGGAGACAGAAGAGTAAGGGGAGACATGATCACTACCTACAAAATTCTCAGAGGAATTGATAAGGTAGATAAAGATTAACTGTTTAACACGGGTGGTACGTGAAACTGAGTACCCAAATAAGCCACAGGGACGTTAGAAAGAACTTTTTCCGTGTCAGTGTACTTAACAGACGGAATGCATTAGGCAGTGATGTGGAGGAGGCAGACTTCATACACAGTTTCAAATGTAGATATGATAGAGCCCAGTAGGCTCAGGAATCTGTACACCAGTTGATTGACAGTTGAGAGACGGACCCAAAGAGCCAGAGTTCAACCCCCGCAAGCACAACTGGGTGAGTACAGTGTGTGTGACCAAGAGTAGTAGTAGCAGTGACCCTCCACCAAACGACAGAACACCCAGGCAAGAGTATGACAACAACAACATGGGAGTAAACACTATAATTGAGAGGGCAGCCTCTGCTGCCTGTAGAAACAGATCCCATCTGATCATCATGGGGGACTTCAATCACGGAAGGATAGACTAGGAGAACAAGGAACCGCATGAAGATGAAGATGACCTTCTAGGTAAGTGATGCGCTTCGTAAGGTCCTACTTCACATTCTCAAAGACAAATTCTACTGCATTAGCACCTGGTTATATCCTCCAATGGTGCGGTGGTAGGTGATATGGATGAAAGACATTAAATGGGATACTAATGGGGCAGTAAATTAGGAGTGTGATATGTTGGCAGTTTATGTTCTTCTGGTTGCTACCGTTCCTGTTGCAGGGTCATTCGGTCCAGCTTCTGTATTGGCCCCGGGGTCTTGAAGTGGGTCACTTCAAGCCCCCGGCCCAATGCAGATACTATAGATAAAGCCAGACACGCAAATGAGTCTTAAGAAATACAAAAGAACTATTCACAAGTGGAATATACTGCAAGAAGAATTCGTGGAAGTCGCCTCCATCTACGCCTCCAAGGCCAGATACCACAATGGAATCACTTGTGAGCAAAGTTAAAAAAATAATATAGCACACAGGTACAGCTATTACGTTATTAGGCGCGACACGATGACCTCTCCCTCAGTCCTTGGTAGTCAGGGTGAGGGTGGGAGTCAGGGTGAGGGTGGGAGTCAGGGTGATGGTGGTAGTCAGGGTGAAGTTGGTAGTCAGGGTGATGTTGGTAGTCAGGGTGATGGTGGTAGTCAGGGTGATGGTGATAGTCAGGGTGATGTTGGTAGTCAAGGTGATGGTGATAGTCAGGGTGATGGTGATAGTCAGGGTGATGGTGATAGTCAGGGTGAGGTAAGCATGGCCTCCTGGCCCCACTCTGGGACCCGGGAGCTGCAATACTTAAGGGCTCAAATATACGCTATTTGACGCAGTGTGTTGAAAACATTTATATTATTAATTAAAAGAAAAGTGTGAAGTTTAGAGTAAATAGGAGAGTGTTGTGAGTACACTGAGTAGTGAGAACATTAAATACATTGAGTGTGGGTGGCAGGGCCGCCCTGGCCCCGGGAAGAGGTGCCGTCTGGTGACTGTGGAAGTCAACACACCAGACTGACAGACAGAGAGGCAAGGAACTAGACTGAGTAAGTGGATAAAATTCCGGCATGTACACAAAGAGGGCAGTTCCCGCCCCGTGGGGTCTAGTGCATATCGTCACGACTGTGATTCCCATTTTGCGCAGGTGAGTGATAGTGTGAGTGATAGTGTGAGGAAGTGATAGAGGGTTCGTGGAGACCATTAAGATATAGCGGCGGCGTCAATGACCATTACTGCGACGTAAGTGATCCTTGAAGAAGCCCGGCAGTAGTTCTGGCCGGCGGGGGGTGGGGGGGGGGGTCAGCAAGTGGCCAGTGTGGTGGTGTGGCGTCGCCACGAGTGGTGGTGGTTGTAGTGAGGGAGGTGATGGTAGAGTGTGGTCAGTGTTGTGGTGGCGCCAGCTCTAAGGGCACGCTTGCTGAGGAGAATTGTTTGTTGACGTCGCTTGGAGAGAAGACGCCAGCTCTGACCATCTGCCGGTCTGCTCACGGTAGGGCTGTTACAGCACGAATTGATAGACAGCAATATAATCGTTTGTTTTTACAGCCATATCTGCGGAATTGAGTTTGTGATTCACACACACACACACACACACACACACACACACACACACACACACACACACACACACACACACACACACACAGGAGACAGACAGCTTAAGTCCTCCTTAAGACACAGGAGGACAGCTTGAGGCTTCAAGAAGACCTGGACAAGCTGCAGGAATGGTCGAACAAATAGCTGTTAGAGTTTAACTCAAGCAAATGTAATGTAATGAAGATAGGGGCAGGAAGCAGGAGATACAAGGCATCATTTGGGAGATGAAATACTTCAAGAGTCAGAGAGAGAGAAAGACCTGGGGGTTAATATCACGCCAGACCTGTCCCCTGAAGCTCATATCAAGAGGATAACATCAGCGGCATATGCCAGGTTGGCTAACATAAGAACGGCATTTAGAAACTTGTGTAAGGAATCTTTCAGAACATTATATACCACATATGTCAGACCAATCCTGGAGTATGCGGCTCCAGCATGGAGTCCATATCTAGTCAAGCATAAGACTAAACTGGAAAAGGTTCAGAGGTTTGCAACGAGACTCGTCCCAGAGTTACGAGGGATGGGGTATGAGGAGCGCCTAAATGAACTGTGCTTTACGGCACTAGGAAAAAGAAGGAAGAGGAGGGGACATGATAGGAACGTATAAAAAACTCAGGGGGATTGACAGAGTGGACATAGACGAAATGTTCACAAGGAATAGCAACAGAACGAGGGGAACCTAGGAACCGTCTAACCTGTCCTCTTACAAATTACGTCTGAATTTGGCCGTTTGCCCGTATCGCCGAAAAAAGACGTAATTTGAAATGAAAACTCATTGAAAATAAATTTTGATTTTTGTTTCCAAAACAGCAAGTTAAAGTAGGTTAGGAAGGCAGAAAGTTCTCCGAAGTTTTCAAAACATTAATTGAAAGTTTGCTCTCCTAACCTGACCGAGTAAGTCGGAGGATTCAAAACAAAACGGAACAGTACATCACTTTCGTGAGCTGATTTCATTTCAACTTACGTCCAGTTTTGGCCATAGCATACGAGCGAAAAGCGACGTAATTTGCAAGAGGACGGATTGGAAACGCACAATATCACTGTATAAACTTAATTACACGGCAGACTGTAATATATTGACCCTGGTTTCATGTTGACTAGAGTTCCATGACCTCCCAATACCCACATCGGTATCTCTGCGCAGCTGCGAACTGGTCAATTATTTCTCTTCATTATTTATCACAGTAAAACAAATAAGGCAGTTCCTATTAGTTCCCATTAATTAGTTATCATTTATACAGGGTGGTTAAACACTACAAAATGATGATGTGTCCCTTTGGCACTATGCACGAGGAAGTGACGTGACCGTCACAGCCTGCCCTGGCATCCGTCCTGCTCATGGGTGTGGGGTGACAGTCACGGCCTGACAGCCACTTGACGTATCTCTCACGCTCTCCAGATAGTCTGGCCAGATACGGAACACAAAAACATCAAGTACTCTCCCCCTCCCGCGTCGTGACCAGATAGGCTTCGTCAACACGCTCAGCCACACAGATATGTCAGTAGTAAGAATTGACTGATAATCAAACACAGTGTTTCCTCAGAGTACTTAACCATGATGGAATGTCAGAGGAGTCCAGCCCGTCCTCCAAAGCTTTCACAACGGCAAGAAACTGTCGTACTGAAATGCCCTTGTACTTACCTACCATAGGATCCAAAACAGGACAGTTTGTCTATTTCGCCAGCTGTTGCCATTTTCTAGGCAGCGACGATTCTTGGCCTTAGGTAGAGTGTACGTCATTATGCGACGGTCTATTAGAATGACGGGTTGAGGAGTCTCCTGCGTCCTGGAAGCCTTAGTCACAGTTGTCAATAGTTATATAACTAATAGTGAATGGTTTAGTACTTGTGCCTTGGAACCACTATAACCACGTGCAGCGTTTTGGGGACATTTTAAAAACCCTATTTTGGAGTTTTACCTGATGAATTTTATGGTAATAATAATACCATAATAATTCTTACGGTAATATTTGGCAGTACAATATATTTTAGTTTGGTGTGATGAGTATAATTTTTATTACATACATACAATTTTTCAGTAACAATTATGCAAGGTTAGCAAAAGTAGCAGAAAAGCCTTTTAATAACATTTAGGGTGAAAATACACTCAGCTGCTATGTAGATACATCATTCATGTTGTAATACAACATCGTATTACTTTTGAGAAGCCTTATCATAATTTAGGATCCTGTATTTGTATGGCATTTCTGCTCTGGTGGAGTCAGTCAGGCTCTGGAAACATCAGAGATACAAGTTGCTCGGCTCCAACCCGTCCTCACTACCAATACACTACATTATCTACCTTACCGGCCCTAACATACAAATTACAAAGTACTATGAAAAGTAGCAGCTTATAAATATCCACGTTTTCTTTCCCAAGGTTAGCTTTGTGGTTTGAGGTTGTATATTTCTGGTTAGGATAGCATTTTGTATCTGGTATGTGGTGGATAATCTAGAGACCGAGCTGGTCTGATGCAGCCCACATTATGAGGCAGCCCGACAGTACGGTATAATACTAAGTTAAAATAAGTACAATTCCTGACTGTTATGAATAGTACATAATTGCACTTACCTGTGCTGTTACATTCACCTCCCCATGTCTTCTCTTCGTTTTCTGTTAAGACACTCAGAATTTTAGGGTAAAATCTTAGAGATAATTTGTTATACACAAGTTTTAAATATCAGGAATTTCTTTTTCAGTTTTATTAAACAATAGAGATTTTATACAAAATTTGAAAATATCCTGAGTTACTTTACAATTTATTGATATATTTTAGTTTTGTCTTATTAGTTTTATAAAACTGTAATATCAATATAGCTATAGGTTAAGTACTAATTGTAATTAGGAAGCAATAAAATGCTTATCTTCAAACACTAAGACGGTTAGGTTAGGTTGTGGTTTTCTATTCAGCTTTTCAGGTAAACTCAAATATTCACAATATATTTAACAGTACAGTTTAATACTAAGTGAAAATAAGTACAATTCCTGACTGCTATGAATAGTACATAATTGCACTTACTTGTGCTGTTACATTTACCTCCCCATTCTTGGAGGACGGGCTGTGCAGCCCACATCATGATGCAGCATAAACTGAAAAACTGAACATAAACTGAAGTGTTTGAGGTTGAGTCTGCGGTACAGATGAAAGTTGTAGAGTTGGTTGATAGAATTTGGTTGGTCATTTTTTTTTTTTTTTTTTTTTTGCAGGGATATTCCTGCGCGGGCCCTAAGCCTCTGGCTGGCCCACTAAGCGTTGCTTGTTTCTGTTTTACTTGGGCGGAGTATGAGTATTTATGACTCGTATGGTCGCTTCAGTAAGATTTTGCCCCATGTGTTTAAGTTACAACTTCTGCTCTGTTGAATCTAAGTTGAAATCTTATTGGATTTGTAACTGCACTGTGTTAGATAATGTTCCAGTAGTCTGTCGGGCATTTGTCCACAGTGCTAACATTTCTTCTCATCTTCGGTTGATCATTGATGTACAGGAGACAGAGGAGTAGGCTAACAATGCTATCTTGGAGAACACCAATGGTAAACGAGAGCGTAGGAAGACTAGGCGTCGAGCGACGCACTATAGTGTCTGTCACTGAGATAAGATCAAAGGTATTGATGACAGTGACCTCTGACCCCATTGTGTTGTACATTAAGGAGAAAGTAAGCATATTTATCAGTGTGTGAAGTCTTCTGAAGATTAACGAACAATTTCATTAGATCCTAATTTTTGCCAAAAACTATAATTATCGTCAATCATTTAATGAATCATCAATAGTGTTTAGGCGTATGTTGTCAAATTGGCCATTGTTTAGTGTATTATATTTAGCTAGATGGCACTGTAGCTGCTTATAGGAAGAATATCAGACATCAGGAAGACGAAGAATATAAGGAATCAGGTATCAGGAAGATGATCAGGTATCGGGGAGAGGGAAAAAGATGGTATCAGTGGTTCAGAAGGCAGCAGTAAAAAATAAGTAATATGAGGATAAGATCAAATTTAAAAAAATATATCGTTTCTAGTTAATTACGTTATCTATTGGTTCACCGCGAGGCTATCACAAAGGCTTATAATTATGTACCCGTGATGAGCATGCCTGAAGAGCTGTGTTACCAACTCATAAAGCTCTTTATAAAAGTGTTAGGATTAGGTATATTGTACGATTAAGTACCACAGAGGTTAGGTGTAGAATATTTTGAGCAGATGCTCTTTTGTTTATAAAAATTGTAAATAGTAAGGTATATAACGAATACCTGTGACGTCATTGTTTGTTGCTGTTGCAATAAAGCATGAAGACAGAACACGTTTGTTTCTCTTCCGGCCTTAACATAAAAGTCTTCCTTTTCTGGTTCTCAACAGATGAACGCATCATCTAAAATATTTGCGACATTATACGATGATTTAAATTATGTCCATGCACAATGTTAAATGAACAAATTCACTCATAGTGACGACTGATCTGACTTTCAAGTTACTGAGTACATAAAATATCGACAAGCTGACCTGCATGGAGTGACAGTGTCAGTCTTGGGGTGACACAGGGTCAGGTGTGGGGTGACACAGGGTCAGGTGTGGGGTGACACAGTGTCAGGTGTGTGGAAGCGAGCAGTGTTATTGGCCCAAACAAAACACACATATAAGAACACAAGGCATAACATCTTTAATCATGATAATTTATGATGTTGATAATATATCAACAGCTGAAGGTCTCCATACGATCCTATGTAGACTCCCTGAACACAAGTGTTGCCACAACATATGTTGACTCCCTGAGCACTAGTGTTGCCACAACATATGTTGACTCCCTGAACACAAGTGTTGCCACAACATATGTAGACTCCTTGAACACAAGTGTTGCCACAACATATCCCGTTTAAATAATCATCGCTTACTAAGCTAAGGTTGTTAACGAATCAGCGCTACGCATTACTTAACACTGAGAAAACTCGGTATCTATATTTTCAAGAATGTCTGTCTGTCCAAGAATGGAAGAGTGACGCTTGGAGCTGCCCCTCACCCAACTTTGTAGGGTGACTGGTGAGTGGGTGGGGGGTGACCAACCTTGAGCCTTGTAGGGCACGCAAACCCTGTCACACATACTCTCTTCTACCACCCCACTTTGTGTGGGGATGACTGGGATCATCCCGGACGTAGGTTCGAACCCTCATCACGGCCCTTGTGGATGTGTTCATTTGATGCATCACGCTATTGTGATTTCTGTGTATATTTGTTTACCCCACTTTATATTTGTAATTGTTTTATTTCATTGTTCATATTTCATTTATATAAATTTAATATATATATGTATATATTTTATATGAGTTTTGCATTTAGGTGTGTGTGTCGAGTGTTGCTGGTATAAGCAGCCAAACTGCACTGTGAACCCAAAACGGAACCAATCAGTAAGGACAACACATCAACAGAAACACCTACAACAGGAGCACTAACAGGAACGTCAGCAGCAGGAGCACTAACAGGACAGTCAGGAGCAGTAACAGGAACAGGAGAGGGATGGAGCCCGAGAGGTCGGCAGCACAGTTAGTGGTGGAAGAGGAGGCCTGGAAGAGGCCAGCCCACGGCACGCAGTACTTCGCCGCGCTCTCAGGTCAGTGCGCTCCCGCCTCTACATCTCCTTATTGTTTACAAAACAGAATATCAGAAGTCGTAGTTCTTTCAAACAACGAAGCTATCTCTGATATCTGTAAATAGGAAATCAATATTAGATTATTTATAGGATGTTGTATGTACAAAATGCGATAAGATACGTATGTAAAGTTGAGCTAGGCTTCACTGCCCTCATGCCCGTAAGTGCTGGTGGCCAAGATTATGTTATCAGTGAGTGTGTTCGTGTAAGGACTCACTTGCTTGGTCAGTTCGTGTAAGTGCTCACATACTGTCACTTTATTGGACAGCGTCTCTCATCCTGTGAGTGAACATATCACCAAAGCAGTATGTTTACATTTGAAACTGTGTATAGAGTCTGCCTCCTCTACGTCACTGCTTAATGCATTCCATTTATTAACTACTAACACTGAAAACAATCTTTCTAATGTCTGTGTGGCTCATTTGGGCACTCGGTTTCTAACCTGTGTCCCCATGTTCATATTCCACCCATGCTAAATAATTTGTCTTTGTCCACCCTGTCAATTCTTCTGAAAATTTGATAGGTGGTTATCATATCTCCCCTTACTCTTCTGTCTTCCAGGGTCGTGAGGTTTAGCTCCTGTAGCCTTTCCTCGTAACTCATACCTCACAGTTCTGGGACTAGTCTGGAAGCATACCACTGATTTGTGGTATGTTACTGTTATACACCACTTAGTGTATAACACTAACAGTGCCACTGAGTGGCACACTTAGTGCCTCTGCATCTTCTTTTAGTATCCATGGTGAGATTCTGTTAGGCCCAACAGCCTTTGACACATTCAACTACAACAGATTTTTTTTGACCTCATCACTGGTGAGGTCAAATTCCTCCAAGGTTGTTTGGTTTGCCTCCTCATTAGTGCAGGGACTTCTCCTTGTTCTATGGTGAAGACCTCCTGGAATCTCTTAATTGTTGAGTTCTTCACATACCTCCTTGTCATTCTCTGTGTATCTGTTCTCCCATTTTCTCAGTTTCATCACTTGTTCCTTCACTGCTGTTTTCCTCCTGATGTGGCTGTGGAACAGTTTTGGTTGAGTGTTGGCTTTACTCGTGATATCATTTTCATATTTTCTCTCTGCTTCTCTCCTCACTCTGACGTACTCATTCCTGGCCCTTTGGTATCTCTCCCTGCTGTCTAGTGTTCTGTTATTCCTGTAGTTTCTCCATGTTCTTTTACTCAATTGCTTTGCTTCGTTACATGCCTGATTGAACCATGGATTCTTCTATTGCTTTTCATTTTTCTCCTTTTGGATCGGGATAAACCTGTCTGCAGTTTCCTGGCACTTCTGGGTGACATAGTCCATCATATCTTGTACAGTCTTTTCTCTGAGTTCTATTTCTCATGGTATTCCCATTAGGAAGTTCCTCATTTCATCATATTTTCCTCTTCGGCAAGCCAGCCTCTTCTTTTCTGATCCCATCCTTGGATAGGTTATCCCTACCTCCACCAGATACTCAAATGTCAGTACTCTGTGGCCACTCATTCCTATGGGGGCTTCCGCAGGGTTCCTGTGGAACCCTTCTGGTAGCCACTCGTCTGGCGCTCACTCGTCACTCCTGTGACTGCTCCCTACTCCACTGAAGCACCTTCCTGATTCTCCAACTTGAGCAAAAAACGTTCATTTAGAAGGTTAAGTCGTGCAGATTCCTTATGTTTTGGAGCTGTTAGCTTCCCCAAAAAGCAGTAAAGAAGTGTCCATTAATTTGGCTTCTGAGATCAATATACAACATGTAACTAATAAATGGTGTAGATTAACGCCGAGTAAACTAACCTTCCCCAGCCCGGCCTCCAAAAATGGGGAGGTAAAGATAACAGCCCCATAAGTGCTGTTATTATGTATGGCAGTCAGGGAATTTACTTATTACACTTAGTATTAAAACGTACTGACAATTCGAAGGATGGGTTGCCTTCCCGATGGTCAGTGTGTGGCTGCTGAGGCCGGCGGGTTCCGGGGTGTCCGGTCCCTACCAGCTTACAGTTGTTATTCTAACCATTGCAATGTCTTTAATTATAAAGCTTCGGTGGTAGATAATTACCTTTGTTTGTTGCACTGGGTTGGGACGGCGGAGGGGGTTGGAGAATCTACTCTTACATCTGCCAGTTACTACTATAACTAGTTGCAAATTGAGGTAGACATCTGTTATCATATAACTTGCAATATTATTCTTCCCCTGACAGCTTCGATGGGGGCCATGGCGGTGGGCGCCGCTATCGGCTACTCCTCGCCGGCCTCTGCAGCGTTCCGCTACGATAACACCACCAACAATAATTCGACCGATGGCTTCTACTTGTCAAAGGAGGAACGAGGGTGGTTCGCTGGCTCCCTGAGCATCGGGGCGCTCCTGGGTTGTGTGCTGGCCGGCTTCTGCATAAACAGCCTGGGCAGGAAGGGAACCATGCTGGCCTCCGTTGTCCCGCTCTTAGGCGGCTGGATCCTTATCGGTGAGACCCTCTACCACTTACCCGCGCCCGTGTCCCCTCTTGGGTAGCTTTATCTTCATCAGTCGGTGAGACCCACATTCAGAACTGTCTCTGAGAGTCTCTTCCTCTCACTCTCTCTCTCTCTCTCTGTGAGGCAGTGTGCTGGTGCCTCAGTGTCAGTGCTAAGGTCCATGTTAGCTTGATTAATGGCGAAGAGTAAACTTCAGAATTATTTGCAATGTTGAAGACTAGACGGTGTTTGTGAAACTGTGGGGCGTTAGCCTCCACTACCTCCCCAGTCATCTCATTTCACTTCTTTTGGTGCACGCGCGTGTGTCCGTCTCCTGAGCGCTGGCGTCTCAAGTGTGCCTCCTCCTCAGGGCTGGCACAGAACCTGTCCATGCTGATCATCGGACGCATCCTGTGTGGGCTGTGTACGGGCATCAGCTCGCTGGTCGTGCCCACCTACACCACAGAGTACGCCTCCAAGGACATCAGAGGAGCACTGGGTAAGCTATGGGCTCTCATTCATTTAGTGTCACTCTGTTTATTCATCTACATTATATACATAAAGTTTACGAGTGTAATTTAGTCATTAATATTTACTTTAGACATCCTAAGCAACTGCTGTAAGTGCATATTTATTTTCTGACTTTCGTTTATTCAAATTCACCAACTGGTCGTCCTATTACCATCTATATAAGAGAATGTTTGTCCGTCTAAGGACGCTTCGGACTTGCCTTACCTAACTTTGCAGAGTGAATGGTCTGGGGTACGAGACGGACATAGGCTGGTCGAGGTCTGTCCTATTGATCATGGTCGGGCCAAATGTGAGGTCAGGCCAAATAGTGACCCCCGAACGTAATTGGTGAAAGGTGGATTACTGATTCCCTAGAGTGTTTGCCATTGTATATGAGAGCGAACAGTGTACACTACATCACTGAATGCCCAGTTATTAGACCTTTCAGACCAGTTGGCATGAGGTACCTGGAGCTTTGCAATTACTTTGTTCACTCTCGTATTCTTGAAGATATCCTCACTGCATACCCAAAATTTACCAGTGCAGGCTATTAAACACATGGCTCTGTATGACTAACCATCCTGCGAGATGGGGACTTGTATTACCACTGCTACCTTATTCAATCTTGTGTTGTTGATATCCTCAAAATGCATCCGGAGTCTGCCAGTGGAGACCGCTTATCACATGCCTCTGTATGACTAACCATCCTGTGTGATGGGGATTTCTTAGCATCACCTAGTTAGCTTTTTTGACACACTGTACTCCACTTCATATAGTCTAGGGCAGCTGCACTAATGCAGATGTACCTAATATGTTAATAATAATAATAAGAAAAAACGAACAGTGTACCTATAGTATTTATATTGCATATATTGCATATATATTGCATTCAACTAAATTGTTTGTTTATACTAAAATCGATCCTCCGTGTTGTGTAGTAGAGGAAAAATTGAGTTATATCCAGTTTACGTAAAGCTACGAGTGGTCGAGAGCAACCTTAGTGTGACGGAGCATACTTACAAAGATTTTCCTTCTTAAATGCCAACCTGAATACCGACGTAGCCGCTAGGAAGATGCTAAGAAGAAAAACGTTCATAAATACGTACGTAACTGCTTCGTGAATCTGGCTTCGCAAGAATTATTTGTACAACTTTAAATAAGATAGATACTCATGCATTTAAATATGATAGATAATCATTTCCCTTCAAAGGCTGACGTTCGTTCGTCCGTTTTCCTTGATTCCAGGCACAGGTTTCCAGCTCTTCATTACAGTGGGCATCCTGTACGCTTATGTGTTCGGGTCTGTGGTGTCGTCATGGCGGTGGTTGACGCTGGTGTGTGGGGCGCTAGGCTTGGTCTTCCTCCTCATGGCCGCCTTCCTCAAGGAGTCGCCTCACTTCCTTCTCTCTAAGGGCAAGGAGATGCAGGCCAGGCAATCTATGCAATACTTTAGAGGTTGGTAAATATATATAAAATACATTCACTAGCAGTCCTTTTAATATAGCATGCATTGTTGAATAATTTTTTGATATTAGTGGAAGGAGACCAAGAAATTCAGATTCAAATTTTTGTTTATTTAATGAAATAAACATGAAAGAAAATCTATTTTTTTAAATTGAAAAGTTAAAATAATGGCAATAACCAAACTGGGTAAGTGGTAACAGAGCTTGGAGTGAAGTTTTTTTCGTCAATCTAGTCTAAATTTCGGGGAAATTTTAAGCAGTACATATTTCATTCTGCTAGGACTACTCTTCATTGTGGATTAGTGCGTAGGATTGTGCACACTACCTCCAGCAGGGCGAGATTGGGCAGCCCAGCGAGGTCACCTCGAGCAGATCAAAAGGGCCTTCACCTTATCCAGGAACAGCCTATGAATTTGCTGGCTTGGTTAGAATAGTAACTTTAGTACTGTCCTGGTCACGGTGGCCTCGCTGGGTAGTAAGTTAGAGCCCCAGTGAAAGGTAAACTCACCTTCTGCCCCTTCTACAGGCAAATCATATGACATAGAGCAGGAAATGCAGGAGCTGAAACAGTCTTTGAAGGACTCCTCGGATGTGAAGGTGACGCTGAAGGACCTGTCCACCCCTTACATCCTCAAGCCTCTGTTGATCACCTTGGCCCTCATGGTCTTCCAACAGCTCTCTGGCACCAATGCTGTCATCTACAATCTCAATATCATTTTCGAGGTGACTAGGAATGTCCGCGCCGTATTTCGCCCACCTTCTTTTTGTGTTTACTAGATCACTTACAGCGTAATTAAAGCGTCCTCCTTTGACGCCCCCTCCCCCATTAACGTGACCCCCCCCCCCCATCTTTTACATGCCCAAGTTACGCACTTTACGGTGTGTCACTATTGGAAAACTGAAAGGGAAAACCTATTTCAGATAAGGTAAATAATATGTAGTCCATTTTTCATTAGTGCTTTGTAGTGTAGCTACCGAGTGGGTAGGGAAGCTCTGCTCTTCTGGTGGAGGTTAGTGCTCGCCTCGTCGGGGTGACCCGCGGGTCCCTCCTCCCACTTATCAACTTTCAGCCGATATGTGTACAGGTTTCCAAGCCTATTGGGCTTTTAAATATCTACATTCGAGACTGTGTATAGCACGTACCTCCATTAACATTTCTCAGTGCACTCATTTTTATTCACTCCCCTGGCAAGCAAATATGTTTGTGGCACATTCTGGTACTTCTCTCTTACAGTGACATGAGGTTTAATTTAATTTGTCATTCTGCTCTCAGGTCTGATGGCACACCTCTGCTCTTTATTAAGAATTATTTTGTTTAAGGACTCAATTCGAGTGCAACGTAATTCAAAATTAATCACAAATATTATATGCCCAACCACTTGGACTGGACGAAAGGGCAACGGTTTCGCTTCTTGCAGGTCGGCGTTTAATCCCCGACTGTCCAAGTGGTTGGGCACCATTCCTTTCCTACGTCCTATTCTACATCCTTATTCTCGTCCCTTTCAAGAGCTATATAGTCGTAATGGCTTAATGCTTTTCCCCTGATAATTACCGACCTATTTCATACAAGACTTTGAACAACCTTGTTCAAATTACTAAACGTAATTTAAAAGTAATTCTTAAGTTGGCCAAGTATGCAGCTAATACTACTCTGATGCAAGTTTCCTGTAAAAAAAGTTAGGTGAAATAATGTATCCTTAAAGTCTCTTCTGATAAGTTGATGCGCACAATCAGGACGAGGACTGGAACTAGTAGTGACCTTCCCTGGTGACCTCCCGCTAATGTGAAGTCTCTTTCCTTATCTAGTGGATCACCTTTTCCACTCTTGGTTGTGTCTTCATCTTCTGTTCGTCTCATGTGAATTTTTGTGTAGCTTTCTAACATGCCTGGCTTTCTAACGCTCCAAAAATCAATAATCCGCCAACCCTTCTATCTTTTCTCTGTCGCCCGGTCATAGAATGAGAATGTTTTAAGGTAGGATTTGCCGTCCATGAACAGTGTTGATGTTTTGACGAAGGCCTTTCTCTCCAGATAATCAACTAGCATATCTCAGTCCTGCATGACATGACAGGGACTGGCTGTTCTACTAAAATAATACGTTCTGTATTATTTTCATGAATTTATTGTTGCCGCCGGGGGTGGCTAGTTTATTGTGCACCCCATACTTACCCCTGTGAGCCGTAGCGCAAAAAGAGGATTACAGAGCTTATAACTTAGGATAAAATTTCTGAAATCCTTACATTGTATCTATATTTCGTCTCAAATAGATGTTCATGTAAGTGACATACAACCGGACTTTGATATACACTGAATATATTTAAGTTAATCAACTCGGACAGGAAGGTCGCACTAAGATGCGACCTTCCACTAAGAAGGTCGTAAGATGTACATCTTAAGGAATATTATATTTTCACTTTTACAATTTGTATTTAACTATTAAGTTTTATTTAGTTCATAAACGTAAATGAAGGAGTCTTCATAACATGGGTAGATGTGGTCTAATTAGATCACACACACAGTCCTGTTCCCTTACTACTTATTTATGTATATTTATATCTAGAACCTAATGTTGTTATTTGCTTGTGTTTTGTGAGGACTCTGGCAGCACGTTATCTGACGACATGAGCAGCATAATAGTGGGGGTTGTGCAGGTGCTGGCCACAGCGGCCTCCACCCTCCTCATCGACCGTGCTGGGAGGAAGTTGCTGCTCTCCATCTCCGCCGGCGTCATGGCCATCTCTATAAGTAAGGGCCAACTACCTCTTTCTCATCAGCACACTTACTGGTGTGACCAAATGGTTCCAAAGAAATATGTTACTCGCTTTACTTCCACAAGTCAATGTGAGATGGTGGTTATGTTTCATTTGCACGCTGGGTGATTTATAAACATTGTAGCCTAATCCATCTCACTGGAAAAAATTGTTTTTAAAAACACAAATTCTGCAATTCATCCCAAGGACAGGGTAAGGCCAAAAAATGTGTCAGCTAAATGTATAATACTTGTGGGCATGGGTATCTGTGCTCCCTATAACCAGAGGGGCACCAAAGGTAGTTTACCTGAATGAATTGCGTGGCCGGTCCCCAGGCCAAATGCTGTGCAGTAGTGACCTGACCCATGAGGTCATTACTGGATAACATGAACGACGTACATGTTCACCTCGACAAGGGTTAAACAGGACCGGTGAACCGCTACTTACAGAAGAGGAAATGTCTTAACATTACAATTCAACACAAGTCTGAGGAACTTCCTTGGAATCTGCAGGTAATTACTGTCATAGATATAACGAGAAGGGCGAAGTCTCTCGTCCTGTCCATCAGCTCACTGACTCCAGTGACAGACAGATGCCGCATGCAATTTGTTAAGGATTTTAGATAAATGTTTACTGGACAGATGTAGACGTTACCGGAGCTATCTTCATTGAACAATCTATAAATCTACCTAACCATTTATTGAAGATATATATGTGGGGATTATTCACTCAAGTGCATACACAGGGTCCAAAATGGCTCCCTCGAATGTTATTCTCTTCAGAGGATCCTCACAAACTCAGCAAAAGGCGGTACACCCATACATATGTGCGTGTGTATTTATATCTCTGAGTCTATGATGTTAACCGTCCAGTGTCTAAATATAGTTTTTACACTGGTGAGGTGGGATTCTTAGCATTGCTTCGAAGATAACTTGACATTTCAGTGCCTGCCAATGGGAGCCGTATATAGAACCGCGATACTGTAAATGTTGGGTAATATTGGTTCTGTTTCATGGTCACATTAATGCATGCCTCTGTCGCTCTCGCCGCAGTTTGCTTGGGCGTGTTCTTCTACATGAAGTCAGAGGACGAGCAATGGGCTGGAACTAATTTGGGGTGGGTGCCCCTAGTGTGTCTCATGGTCTTCATCACAGCCTTCTCCATCGGCTATGGTCCCATCCCCTGGATTATGATGGGTGAGTAATAGCCTCTTTTGTTTTAGCGATGACTTCACAAAAATAAATCAGTCCAGTTAAGGGATAATAACTGATAAACACACAATGAGCATTATTTAATTTATTTAAATTATATTGAGGAAGATGTTAAGATTTGTCCAATAAATGTCGCCATTAGACCACCAGTTTTGTTTATATAATTAGTTTTTCTCCAAGGTTAAAGTGTATGTGGATAATGTAATAATGATATTGTTACATGTAGGTTAGTTAGAACGAGTACGCATCATAATTTTCAGCGTTTAATGTAATTCAGGCGAGTTGTTCTACCCAAACGTGAAGGAGGCTGCAGGCAGCCTAGCCACCACCATCAACTGGACGTGTGTATTCATTGTGACCTTCACCTTCGAGCCGCTGCAGGTGAGAGCTGCCTCGCTCTTTCCCACTTCCACAATAACTTATAACACTCCATCATAAAATATATAGTCACACTTTAACGGCTGTGACTCGACTGAATTAGGAGAACACGAGGGAGGTTTTGCTAATTAACTGTCTTGGAACATCTCTGGAGAGGGCCCAAACCCTTATGGGTTGCCAGGGTTGAAGCCTAGTATTACACCCACTAAAGGCTAAGAAGGTGTAAATAACGGAAGATGGTTAGGCACTCATCCAATACCTCGCTACACTCCTGGAAACACGACCAGCCATTCCGTAGGTCTCAGCATGCGGGGTCTCGCAGCATTAGTGAACAAGCTCCAATTTCCCCAAGCCAATTTTGCCAACAGCATAGTGGTAGAATATCAGTGTTGGATGTGGAGCGCGTCGATATCTACCCCCCCCCCCCTTCCCCTGTTCACAGTAAATGTAAAAAAAATAAACTAGTCAAAATAACCGAGGTGTGCAATACTGTTAAGTATGAACAAGTAGTTATGAAAGTGAAATTAACTATCAGGAGACGCGCCAAGCCATTACGACTATATAGCACTTGCAAGGGATTCGGATAAAGATTTCAGATGGGACGGGGTGGGGTGGGGAAGGAATGGTGCACAACTACCTGGACGGTCGGGGATTGAACGCCGACTTGCATGAAACGAGACAGTCGTTTACCGTCCATCCCATTCATGTGAAATTAATGTGTGTTACGGCCCTCTTGGGTCGCAACCGGGTTCTTTCTCTGATGTAAGTAGAGTTTGGGTATCCGGCCCCAAGCTAGTAGTGGCTTTCAAGGCGTGTGCTCCGCAACGCAAGTAAATTAAAGGGGAAGGGAGACAAAGGCAAAAACTTAATAATATAATTGTCACCGTCACCATAAATAATATATAGATTATCACACGGGGGAGGAATAAACACTATTATGTACAACGTAGTCTTCCTCTGAAGACTCTGGACGTTCACGGTGCTCAACGATGCTAAGCTCTTGGTCCTCTTGTGGCCTCACGATGAATCCTTCGATTCTCTTGAGTCTACCCTGGCCACAGGCCAGCCAAATCACAGTCAACCCGTTCTCGCAAATTTAATAAGTCAATATTGACTTATTAAATATGTGCATAGGTGACATACTTAACATAATAGATACCCCTAAAAAGATTCATAGAAAACACCGACCTTACCTAACCTTGTTAGTATGTTAAGATAAGCATCTTATTGCTTCGTAATTACAATTATTACCTAACCTATAATAGGTATAGGTTAAGTAATAATTGTAATTACGAAGCAATAAGATGCTTATCTTAAGATACTAACAAGGTTAGGTAAGGTCGGTGTTTTCTATGAATCTTTTTAGGGGTATCTATTATGTTTAGTATATCACCTATGCACGTAGTTAATAAGTCAATATTGACTTTACGAATTTGCGAGAACGGGTTGCACAGTTCCACTGGGGGCACCGTCGTGGAGGCCGTCAACCTCAAATCCAGCCTGTAGCTGGCAGGTTCCAATCAGCAACGCTGCGTAGGCCACTCCACGACCGATACTAGGGTTGCGAGCCCTAGTCAGGAGCCTCGTGTGATCCCACAGATCACTCTCCTCACCACAACACCCCAGTGGTTAAGCGTCTCCACCAGTCAGCCCCGGGTACGACAATCCCTCAACTGCCACGTCACAGGCAGGCTAACACCACAGTGTTCATCCGGGGGGGGGGGGGGACTCACAGCTGCTGCAGCAAACACGTGGAGACTCTTCGACTGCCTTGGGTAGACTGATCCACCTTCCATTACAGCAGTCCCAGGTCGACTCTGTAATCAGACGCGTCATCAGTACTAATGACACTCTAGGGCACCTCACTTACTGGCTTAGATACAAACGCCCACCTATCCACTCCATAGATGGCGTTGCTGTCCAAGCGTCACCTCACCAGAGGTCAGCAGCGGCTGTGTTATGAGCTGATCAGGACGGGAAACTAGCCCTCCTGGCCAGTATATCTCGTCCTCACTAGATGGCGTCGTCCATTTGGAGGGGGTTTCAGAAGCTGACCCACAGATGGCGCGGCCGTCACTGCTCCGTGCTCGGACGCTGGGCTCGGGTCCGTAACAATGTGACTTGTACATATTACATTACATGTAATGGATGAATGTACATAACGAAGGGGATGATAATAATAGGGGTGTTAAAGACAGAACACGAAACAATGGGTATAAATTGGATAAGTTTAGATTTAGGAAAGACTTGGGTAAATACTGGTTCGGTAACATGGTTGTTGTTTTGTGGAACCAATTACCGCGTAACGTGGTGGAGGTGGGGTCCCTCGATTGTTTCAAGCTTAGGTTAGGCATATATATGAATGAGATTGGCTGGATATAATTAGGAGCTGTCTCGTATGGGCCAATAGGCCTTCTGCAGTTACCTTCATTCTTATGTCTAAATATATGCCATTTTTGTTCTAATCTCCGGTGTTTCTGTCCCCAGGATGCCATCCACGACTATGGTGCCTATTTCCTGTTTGGAAGCATTAGTGCCCTTAACTTTATCTTTTGTCTGGCGTTTGTTCCCGAGACGAAAGGCAAGACACTACAGGAAACCACAGCTCATTTCGGCGGACCATCTGTCTTGAAATAAAGAATATTGGAGGAACAAATCCACAAGGGCCGTGACGAGGGTTCGAACCTACGTCCAAGAGGATTCCAGATGCTGCCTTAATCGACTGGGATTTCTTCGGCCCTTGTGGATTTGTTTATTTGATGCATCATGCTATTGTGATTTGTGTGTGTAATATTGGAGGGTTTGTTTGAATATTAGTGAGAACATGATGCGTGGAGTAGGCTGCCTGTGCAGGGTTACAAAGACTCTGCAAGGTTACAAAGATGATGATGCGTACTACTTAATTCTTACCTGTTGTAATTCATTTTGTTGAGGACAGGCTGCCTGTGAATGTATACGGACTTCAGGCTTATATCGAGATCCCCCCTCCCCCTGTCCCCCTCTCCCAAGGTAATAAATATTTATGTACTTGTGTTATATGGCGAAATGTAATTTTTTAATTCAATAAAACATTGCATATAATTTTTTTATATAAACTCAACATATATTTATGTAGGAAACCAAGTAAATTAGATTTAGAGAGTTATTAGTGCAAATGAGATTGTAAGGTTCTTAGCAACTTTTTTTTTTAATTTTATTTATTTATTATTTATTTATGATAAATGATTATGATATTTATGATACAAACTCTTTGCCTAAGACCATCTGCTTGAGGTCTACGACTCTTATTCATCTAGTTGTGCTTGCGGGGGTTGAGCTTTGGCTCTTTGGTCCCGCCTCTCGACTGGTATACAGATTCCTGAGCCTACTGGGCTCTATCAAATCTACATTTGAAACTGTCTAGAGTCTGCCTCCACCACATCACTGCCTAATGCATCCCATCTGTTAACTACTAACAAATTCTTTCTAATGTCTCAGACTCATTTGGGTACTAAGTTTCCACCTGTGTCCCCTAGTGCGTGTTTCCCCCGTGCTAAATAGTGTCTTTGTCCATCATTTCAATTTTCCCTGAAAATTTTGTAGATGGTTATCATGTCTTCCATTACTCTTCTGTCTTTCAGGGACACGAGATCCCTCGAAGAATATTTACTGGTGCACAGCACCAGTCGCTGGGTAATTTTTCTCATGCTCGGCCAAGAATGTACAACTATCAGAATTTCATTCCACACGCCTTGGGAACCTGGAATGGGGCTTTAGTGGAGCGCCAAGTGGTTGGAGCACTCCCAACCACTTGGGCTGGACGGTAGAGCGACGGTCACGCTTCATGAAGGTCAAAATTCAATCCCCGACCGTCCAAGTGGTTGGGCATCATTCCTTTTCTCCCTCTCCATCCCCGTCCCATTCAAAATCCTTATCCTTTCAGAGTGCTATATAGTCGTAATGGCTTGGCGCTTTCCCCTGATAATTCCCGTCCCGTTTCACTTTCACATTGTCTTGAACCATATACTTTTTTTTTTAATTCACATTTAATCTTGTCTAAGTGAAAGCATGCTTTATTGTGCTCAGAATGAGTGAGTGACTTGGCCAGACAAGAGTGCTAGTTTAGTTCATTTATTATGCACCCCATACCCATCTTGTGGGCGGTAGTGGAAAGGGTTACAGAGGCACAATGGGCTCAGGGACTAAACACAACAATTCATTTAGCTAAGCAAGTTACAATCTTTATGAGCTAGTTACAAAATTCAATATACATCTTCACATCAACAATAGGCTCGAGATCGACCACAAGTACAGTTTCTAAATTAAGCAACTGACATATGTGGAGAGCTAGTGTCACAATTGATGTGATTGATGATTTGTCCTGCACACAAATCAATTGATTTGTCCTGCACACCGCCTCCCACCCAGTGGGCAGCGGTGGATAGGTTACAATCACTTAGTTACTACCTACAGTTAGCAATCTGGGAATATTAGGCAAAGATTTCTGGTAGCAGATCATTTTGAATGAAATACTTACACATTTCTTAACATGTGTTATAGAACTGTCTCTGAATTCACGTATCTTTTCGCACTCCATCACAGTGACGGAGGGTGTGCAAATAATTTTGTTGACAGTTTACATTTGGTCAGGTCTACATCAGCAGATAATGAGAATTCCCAGATACACATGTGACCCAGTCTAAGTCGAGCAGAAGTAACATCTAGAAGTCTGCTGATTTTATTGGATGAACTATAGATGTGTGGTTCCTCTTGCATGATAGTATGATGATGGATGGGCCAGACAAGAACATTGAATTTTTCGGTTATAAGAACTCCTTAGTTGCCTAAACAGTACTACTGGGAGTACTAATCCTGCGGAAAATTGAAGCGCCTTTAAATTTGTTTTGAGGTATTTGGTTAAATCTGAGCAGGTATGTCGTTTCAGTACACTTTAGAAATCATACTGCTGCTGCCATCAGCAGTCACATCCTCAGTAGGCAAAAGAGCCAGTCCCAGCCATATACATCGCAGCCATAGTACCACCACGGCTCACAGGAGAGGTAGTGTGAGCCACTGTACCATCACCATGGCTCACAGGAGAGGTAGTGTGCACTGGACCATGAAGAGTTCGTCTTTCTCAATATTTTCCGCTTTCAAGTTAATTCTCGTTTCATCTGTGAACAAGACTGTGCTAGATCATTATTTTCTTGTAGTTTGCTTCAAAGAACAATCGTTTCAATGGAAGGTATATGACATTTGGTTCTTTATCAATATGAGCTGCCCCGTATGAGCCAACAGATTTATGTATTTCTCTTAACTCTTTGTGCATTGCTGGTCATGCGAGGCATTAATGATTGAGGATAGAAGCAATTTCTTTGACGTCTTCGTCTCTCAAACTGCAAGAAAATATGTAATTATATTTCACATTACTAAACAAAACTAAAACATTGAAATACTGCAAATAACAAAACTTAAAAGCACGCGCAGTTGAAGCAATATAAAGTACAGTATAAACTCATCTTTTGGAACTTTGTTATCCAGTAATAAGCAGCCAGTAAATCAACACTGGAATAGTCCCTACTGCCTGGACGGCGGCCAACATGGCCTTTATAGTCAAGAAGGGTGATTTTCCATGCTGCGAAACTACCGTGCAATTAAGGAATTAAAACAAAAATTAACATACAAACCGATGGACACTTTTTCGGTTCCATGGATTCTTCTGGGAAACTAAACTCACCATCTTAGTTATACTGCTGCCTTAGCAGGAACTGTGAGCCGCTGTAGGCTGGGGTCACCTTCTCTGGAAACAAGATGAAGTTCTGTGGCGTGGGCAGCGAGGTCAAGAAGTCACGTGACTGGAAAGAGGTAAGAATGTGACCAATTTAATCCAGTTTGTAAATGCTGTATCGCCTGGTTTGACGAGTGTTTAAAAGATTTACAAAATGATAGACATGTTGCAGAGGAAAAAATTTAAGAAATAAAACTTAAGGGAGACTTATCTTGCAATCGTTCAATTAGCTTACTCGGGAAAAATTGCTTGAATATTATTAGCAAAGGATTCACAAAAGTTTAACCAAGTCAGTTTTGAACCAGTTATATTGATTAAATAACCTAGTCGTAACTCATTTTAAGTATATTAATGAATAAAGATATGATGTATCACTCATAAGTATTAGATACAATAAACCTATTTAGATAGAAGACTCAAAGAAGGCCAAGGAGAGTCATGATTTACTGGTGTTCTAACTACATGTTGTCTGCTTTATTTTGTAAGCTTAGTTTAATCAAAGTGTGTTCCTCAGCCGGCGTGTTGTACTGGCCGAACACATTACCTGTCTCCGGTCGTCGCTCTTCATGGCGGGCGCCGTGGTGATGGCCAGACGGCTGTAGTTGTCCTGGTGGACGGGTTCCCACACAAAGCCCAGACTACCGTCAGGTGTTGGGTTCCTGTTGGAGACCACGACAACCATAATGTACTATACGAAACTTATCCTGGTCTTGAGTTACTGATAACTTTTATATTCAATTTATTAACCTTACTCCATTATTATTATTAATTATTATTATTATTATTATATATACTTTATTATTTCAGTCGTCTATCTATAGTTTCTCTCGTTATTCTCTTGTTAAAGCAGTTACCCGAAAGCAGCAAAGTTGGTCCACATGGTTGTGATGAGGTCCCTCACTGTGAGGTCCACCTCGCGCTCCAAGTCCTTGGGTCGTGAAGGAGGGCCGAAGGGCGGCTGGAGGAAAGGGCCGCCCCTGAACAGGTAGTACAGATCGTCCGCGTGACTCACAACTGTAAAATGTATCTCTTGCTATTAGGAAATAAACTCTTGTGAATATATAGTTATCTGCGTCTTTTACACTAATATTTAGATACAGAGCAATTGCATTAACATAACTGTACGGCAGAGCTGGAGCAGCGTGTACTGTCATTAGAAATAGTGACCTTCAAAACGAAAATGAAAAAAATTAGGTTGAGAACTAGGCTTCCCTCAATGCAAGCAGAGATAACTTATTGCATTAAGATGCATGGACAGGATCAAGAGCAGCAGTGATCAGTAAAGATTCAGAAGACACACTCTTAAAGACCTTAGAAAAAAAATGGAAAATTGCTTAAACCAAGAGCTGTGAAAATTCTACCCAATGGAAGTAGGGTGATCAAGTTCATATAGCTTCCCTCTCACGTCAGCCACTTTGGCTGGACGGTAGAACGTCGTCTCGCTTCATGCAGATCGGCGTTCAATCCCCGACCGTCCAAGTGGTTGGGTACTTGTTCCACTTCCTCTTCCAGAATTTCAATTTATTATCCTTCTTCCTCCCCAGATTTGTTGCCAAGCCCTTTAAGCATGAAAATCAAAATTCCCCTCACACATTCACTCGGCATCTACTCGACCTTTATCTTCCTCGCCTCATTCCTCATCTTCAACATCTATTAAAAGACATTTTACCCAATTACTTCATGCTTTTAATACAAAAGAAACCATCCCAAATTTTTAATTTCTACTTCTCAAACTTATGCCACACTAGACCACGTCTCACACCAGTACAATAGAGTACGCACTATCACAATGCAACTCTTGTCAGGTACGTCATATTCTTCCTTACCTGGGCTCCCTTGCCTCCAACATTCCACAAAACAAGATATTTTGTTAAAAGGTTTAAAACAATGCCGGTTACTCACAGTTGTTACTTAGTTCCGGAACAAAGAAGTCGCCAAAGGAGAGTTGGCCGCGGTGTTCAAGTTCATAACTATACATCTTGTTATAAGGGTGACTGTGCTTGGCATGCATCAACACTGCGATGTCTTGAGGTACTTGGAAGTGATACTCGCTGAACATCTGTTGGTCACGTGGCAAGGTTGTATAATCACATTTTGTTGTGGGTTGACAAGAGTAAACAGGATTAAAGATAGTGATACAATAAATTACTAACCTACATAAATTAACAATACAGTATGGTAAGAATTTAAAAATACAAATTTATTCAGAATATGCCCATTTTTTTCAAAATCAAAACTTTTCCAACTTAAACCCATAATTTCGCATTCTAATTTTGGCAGGAAATTAAAAATTATTAATGACCTGTAATGTTGTATCATATCCACCACTTCTCTTCAATCACGTAACCCCCCCCCCCCCCAAAAAAAAAAAAAAGTCTTCGTTTGTCTAGTGAAAGTTAAGTTTTCTCAATCTCTCTGCATAGGGGCTATTCCAAGTGCCTGTTATGATCTCAATCCTTATCATCTGAACCCTTTCAATTATATCTTCCTTCTTTCAAAACCACACTAACAACTACACAAATAATAGGTTGCATGCGACCCTGCTATCTACCGTAACGTGTCGTAACGACGGCACACACAGTAAAGGTATTCATATAAGAGTTACAGGAAAGGGCATGTATGATAGGGTGATCAGTAGAGGCAGTGAACGCACATCTGCTTTACATAAACAGAACGACACCCTATGATCTCCCATAACTACCACACACGTGAAGTGTTGCCCTGTCGTAACTAACCCCCCCGCCCCCCCCCCCCCCCCCCACACAGCATAATTTCAAAAGTTTGAATTAGCAAATAACTGAAAAGGACTGAAAACTTGTTAATACATACCCTTATGAGCTGGCTGCTCTGTGCCTGGAGGTCGAAATTGACACCTCCGAGGTAATGGGTGTAGATCCTTGAGGCGAGGTCAGCGGGGTCAGACGAGCAGTCATCGCACAGCAAACTCAGAGGTCCGACATGCGAGAAGTTTGTCAACAGAGCCTCTGATACTTCCTTCCCAGCAAAGAGTGCTGAAAATAAATATTGGCTGAGCAAGTTTTACATCATAGGTGCCTACATATGATCAAGTCCTTACTCGCACCAGATCAATAGTTGTTAATAATACAAGTATGGAATAGAGCATGGACAGGAAATAGGTATATTCTGAGTATAAAGGTTAACAGGAGATGCTGTCTTCATTGTCACCATTGCTCACCGAGTGAACAAATCGAAGTATTTGGAGACTAATAATGTTACCTAAAATTTGGGTTCATTGTGACTAACTATACCATAGATAAACAGGCATCATGAACTGATATAGTTTAACAGTTTAAATTGTTTAGCTTAAGTACACTGGGGGTCAAGATCTTGAACCGAATATGTAACTAACCTTTCTGCCACCGCTCAAGAAAAAAAAAAAACTTTAAAGTCAATGTCACAATATGACTATTTTCATTATAATTTTCTAGGGGGTCCATAGGAACAGGTCAACACATTTTGATATTTAACAAGACAAATTAATAGACGAGTGGACATACGATAGCCGATGAGCATCCCTTCGTGAGAGGTTGTGCCGATGATGATGTCCACTGGGTTGTACCGCCTCTCGCGCAACAAGATCTCTGGTTTATCCGGAAGGAAGTCGCCATCGACGCGCGGCCGCAAAGGCAACGGGGCAATGAGCCACTCCTGGCGAGGATCAAAGGTTAATACCAAATTTTCGTTTTAATTAAAACTTTGCGTAAATGCTAGAACTCTGAAAGTATCCAAACATAGGGAGAGAAACTAATATGCAAAGCCTCACACACAAGCAATTTAATGCATGTACGAAAGAGATATAAACTAAAGACAAAGGGTAACAAATACAGAGTTCCAGAGTCTAATAAAACATTCCAGGAAGCAGCAATTTGTAGGACACAAAGAGCACTCGTCAGCTGTTGAGAGTAGAAGAGCAACAGTGGTGGTGGTAGGGCTGAAGGAACTAGAAAAGAATAGTGTAGAGGGGCTGAAGGAACTAGAAAAGAATGGTGTAGAGGGGAAGATGGAAGTGGCGAGAAGAATTCCACCAGTCTCATACGGGTGAAGACAACCTATTAAAAGTTTTTAGATAAGCCAGTACAGGACGTAGATAAATTAATAAAGATAATATTTACAGACAAGACAAAATAAATATCTAGGGAAGAGGAGCATACTTGTACATGCAGAGAACTACAAATAAGAACTATCTAGAGAACTAAGATAGTAAATATATTATCTAGATATGAATAAGATAAGGAAGAAAGCTGCAGAAACCAGAGAAAAGCACAACGAAGGGGGAGACGAATGTAGCCTGCGTCCTCCATCTTGATCGCAGTCAAAGGCAACAGTAACATGCTACCACATACAATGTAACTTAAGGATTAGTGTGTTTTCAAGTGGGAATGCATAGAAAGTGTACTTCTTTCTATGCAATTTCTACTGCAATACAGTCTTGTATTGCAACATGTATGGAATTACACAGCAACTAAGCTCTAGAAACCATCAAATTAGGAAACCTGGATGTAATGGCAATCACAGACCTAAAACTTTCAGAAGTCATAACTATTATATTTCCCCAAAAGTACAATGGTAAAAAAAATAAAAAAAATAAAAATAGAAGAGGGGGAAGTATTAAATTATGAAGTTATATGATTGCTTTGTTCATCATAGTCCTAAGAGCCAGAAAGATTAAGTTGATCAAGAAGAGCTAGAAATTTATGGCGCTGTCAATCTCAGGTTGTGAAGGATTCATTGACTAATAGAAACCAAAGCAATAGGAGGGCCTAAATTAATAATAGTACTGATATACAATCCTCAACATAACAGAAGACCCAGAGAAAGGTTATTACTCTCCTGGAAAGAGCTGCCCGAGTTGCAACAAGAATGAGTCATAGTGGACTCCAACAACAGTAAGATAAGATTGGAAGACTACGGAGCCCAAAGGTTTATCAATGCATGCAATACATTTAGAGTTAAATTCATAGCAGTAGTCACAAGTAACTTCGTATCCTAACATGGTAATGGACCCACAAAAATGAGGATTAATAATGAACCAGTCAGGTTTGAACAAATATTCCCAGTGAAGCCAACTTCGTTGCCCCTTTGAGAAGGGGCAGTCACTGATGGCATCTGAATATCTCGAGGAAGCTGGGAATTGTAGTTTAGAGAAATGGCCAGAAGGTAGAAAGTTGGCATTCTGAAGATAAAAATGAGGCATCGAGTGACCAGAATATGAGGAAATAAAGCTCAAATAGAAGGTCAACAATTTTTTTCCAGAGTAATTATGAGAGGCAGCTGGCAAATTTATACCTGACCAAAGGGACAACATTGAAAAACACCTATGGTTTAAGCAGGTATGGTAAGGAAACAATGCTTTTTACAAAGAGATTATGCGAGAAAATTACAAGAACCATAGAATTGTAGAAAGGGATACCACAGGTCCAGGAAACAGTACCGCAGCATTAGAAGGGAAACAGAAAAACAAATTTGAAAAATTGCAGCTACAATACAGAGTCAACCCAACTTATAAATTATGCGCCATCTATGGACAGTAGAAAGACGCTGGACAACTTACGAAGAAATCTTGGATAGTTGCTGATAAATTCTTGGCGTCGAGGGTCTGTAAACAGGCCAGCAGGTGGCGACTGCCCTGGCTGGCGTCACAGCCTAGTGAATAGCCAACGTGCTCCGCGACCTCCCGGTGGTGTCCGCCTGTAGAGAAGGGCGAGATGGCCGTCCCAGACTGCATGATCACCCGGGAAAATAGACCTGCAGATAATGAGCACATTGTCATACCCAACAAAGTCTGAATTGTGTAATTCCTCTCGAGAATTCTAACATACGAGAACTGTCTTTGGTATTTTATTAGGTAAATAAAATGATAAAGATATAAAAACTGCACTCATAAAATGCATTATTCATATAATATGCAAGAATGACTTTAGTAATTGTTCTTAAAGCCAATGAAAATGTACGACAAGCAGACGAGGCCGTATGAACAAATGTAAGTAGAATTTTCACAAACTGTCATCAGCTTTTTCAAAAAGACACCCCTGCCGCCTGTGTTTACCAGCTTTACTCACCCCTTGACTTCGGACTCAAAACATGAAAGTGCACTGAACTCCCTCCGGCACTCTCTCCGAAAATAGTGACCCTGTTGGGATCTCCACCGAAGTTGTGTATGTTCTCCTGGACCCAGTGGAGAGCCAGCGTCTGATCCTTCAGTCCTAAGTTGCCAGGAATAACTGCGTCTTCCGTCGACAGGAATCCTGGATAATATAATCATCGAAAAGGATATTTTAAGGGTATATAGTGGTCATCCAATTCCCAAGCTGCCTCCCTTCCAGCACTTCTCTATCTCCTAACAATATAAAACCAGAAAAGTCTCACAAACAGTAGCTTCTTTTGACAAGGAAAAAGTTACTATGCTATTTCTTGCATATATATTTGTTTTTAATGTCTATAAATGTATTCTCAGTTGTCCATGAATGAAATTGCGTTAACCTTGCATTATTGGTGTAGTCTGTAGTCAACACTAGTAGTTCTGGATAGCCATTTATTTCAAATTCCTCAATATACTATGATATACTTTAAAATAACAACCTCATCCAAGGAGTTAACCACTTTAGAGCCCGTAAGGCAGTACAGATCCATAAAGTCACGAACATTTGTCTCCATCTGGAATTCGCAAAGTATTTAGCAGAGTAAGTGCGCGCTTGCGTCACTTAATGCGTCTGCTGGTAGACCGCCTCAGATTACACACCTCCAGTTTGAGCACCGTTATATAGGTCACAATCTCTAGTGACCTCGACGAGGATAGGAAGCCGACGGCTTGTCAAAGGCCCCCACCCCCCTCCACCTCATTTGTCCTGACGATATGATCTACCCGAATCTTAAATTGCAGCAATGTTTTGGCATTTAAGGGGTTTGGTGGGAGGGAAGGGTCTGTTCCATGGGTGGTTCACCCTGTGGGAGAAAATGCATCTCTTGTTTTCTGTTCTGCACTGACTTTTTGAGCTTTAAACCGTTGCTCCTTGTTTGTTGTACGTCTGAAAATGGAAGTTTTCCGGACCAACATCCTCTTTTTTTTTTTTTTTTTTTTTTTTAAGTTCGATGAGATCAGCCTTGTCATGTCTGGTTCGCAGTGATATTAGCCCTGTGCCCGTCAACCGTTCCTGGTATGAGAGTTGACTTAGTTCTGGAATAATATTTGTTGTCCAGTGTTTTGCTTTCTCCAAAACAGCTACAGTATATCCTTCTGAAGGCGAGGTCTTCGTGTTTAGATACAATCATCCAAGTAGGCGCACACCAGAGATTTACACAGTTGGATAACCGATTTCAGGGAAAAGAAAGCAAAGTCAAGTCTGGCCGTTTTTAGGATTTGATTGGCTTCTTTCCACTACAGCTCCCACTTGTTGTGCAACTTTGATTCATGGATTCCGACTCTAAGGTCCTTTTCTCCATCACTCTGCTGCAAGGTAATATTGATTTGGTAGTTGTGACGTGGTTCGAGGCTTGCATTTTTCGATATTAAAAACTTTCCGGACACCGAGTTCGTTAATATCACCTTGAAAGGCGTTAAGATCATTTTCAGCCTTAATATCATACACATACTATATATATGCATTTTATCTTGACCAAGAGCAGGAGACTACCCGCTATAGTGACACCTTCCCAGTACGTGAGGAAAATTTCAGTACCGTCATGGATGATATGAAGTACTTACCCAAGATCCCAATCCTGTACTGGAGGACAACAAGGACAATATCGTGGTTAAGGAGGACGTGCGGCAGGTATTCATTGGTGCCTCCGGAGTAGAAGCCTCCTCCGTGTATAAACACCATCACGGGAAGCCTCTTGTACAGCTCCACCTGTGACCGAGTACAAGAGTGACCACCATATGCAAAACTACAGATATGCTAATATAAGCTACATTGGACATTACGTAATATTTCAAGAAACAAACCAGCAGGTGTATTTCACATATAGGCGTACAATACAACCTTTCTCGAAATATGAACTTTTATGTGAATGACATCAAATAAATCATTGCAAGGTTCAGGGCTGGTGCGTGCAACCTACCCTGGGCGTAAACACGTTCAGGTAGAGACAATCTTCGACTCCAGGGAGCATTTGGGGCTGTAGCCTGGATCCCGCCACGCTCACTAGGAAGGGCACATGGACACACGGCTGCGGCAGGACGGACCCGTTCCTCACTCCACCCCACGCCTCCGCGGCCACCGGGTCCTGCCACACAGTATAGGAGTACTGTAGCATTACACATTTTCTTCCAACGTCAGAAACACGCAGTAAATTCTCAAATGTTAAATAAGCATATAAATATGCAAGCACCAGTGAATCCAAACAGCTGTACTCCTGCCTTGTAAAATTCAACATGATAAATTCATGACAGATCTGCTACAGATCCCTTCCCCACCAAAATAAAGCACACCAATGATGTATTTACTTTTTTAACAGACAATTTACACAGCCCTTAACAATGAGTTTCCAACATATTTCTGCATTGACTTAAGGAAAGCCTTCGATGTTGCAAGAATCATAATTACCTCCTACTTAAACTTCAGGGCACGCTCTGGCCTACATTCAATTATATTTAAAGACATCAATTATGTAGTCATCAACAACATTAACCACAGGAGTTAAGTTTAAGCAGAAGTTATGGTATACTTTATGTTGCGTCACAAAAAGCAAAAGCAAATGAAGCAAAGAAATTGCTGTGGGGAATTCAACAGAACCTAAGACGAGTTGGGTAATGATGTTGGACGAGTTAGGAGTGAAGAACTGATACAGAAATTTAACAAAGCCATAGAATTAGTTAGGAGCAAGGGAGGAATCCCGATCATATGTGACATTCTTCCGAGAAAGAGTGTTGGTAATGAATGGTTGTCGAAGACACTTTTTGTCAATTGCCGGCTGGAAATATATTGCAAATGTAAAATGTATTGCATATTGATCCTGTACGCCAGCAGAGTGCTCCTGGCAGTATGGGTTCGAGTCAGAAGACATTTATTGCTAGGTGAACAAGTGCATCAGGGATGAAAGAAACCCTGCTCATTCGTTTTCGCCTCCGCCGGGGATCGAACCCGGACCCTTAGGACTTCAAACCCCGAGCGCTGTCCACTCGGCTGTCAAGTGGACAGGCGTTAAGGTAAAGGAGTCCACGACTCAACCTTTACTGTCACTTCTGCCAAATTCCCGAACTTGTGCACTAGTCCCTTATGGAGTATTGTGACGAAAGCTTCCTGGCAACCCACAATTATGCAGTCTTCCTACCCATCTCTTGTCTAATTTGTCACGTGGTCATAGAATTATAGTGTATAATTACAGTATTTTACAATTTGTGCCTGCAGGATCGAATTGTTAGCTCTTGGACCCCACCTTTCTAACCGTCGGTTGTCTAATGTACCGACTATCCATTTTCCCCCATATGTACTGCATTTATTTCTCTACAACACACATTTCAGATGTATGCCATCAGGCTAGTCCCCGAGCCGAGAGGAAATATTACTGGAAGTAAACCTCACGACATGAAGACGAGAATTAGGGGAGACATGATCACTATCTATAAATTTCTCAGAGGAATTGACAAGGCAATTAAAGATAAACTGTTTAGCACGGGTAGTATGTCAGCCAGGGGACACAGGTGGGAACCGAGTACCCCACACGAGTCACGGACTTTAGAAAGAACTTTCAGTGTCAGAGTAGTTAACACATGGAATGCACAAGGAAGTACTGTGGTGGAAGCTGCCTCCATACAGTTTCAAATGTAGATGTGATAGTCTAATACGCTCAGGAATCTGAAACACCAGTCGATTAACAGCCAAGAGGTGGGACCATAGAGCTCAACCCTCGCAAGCTCAACTAGGTGAGTACAAGTATGCGAGTACCTGTCCCCACACACCTGTCCACACACAGATAATGGCGAGAAGAAAACCTTATAAACGAACAAGTTTTTATCACCAGCGTTTGCCCTTGGTGTGCGCGCCACTCATGACACTAAGGTCGTCCCTGTTGAGTGCACTGTGTCAGCCGACCCAAGTATGACACACAGTCGTTTAGGAATTACTTGGAGTCGGAGCTGGCCGACAGGAGGCTTGGCGTAGGGAATTCCGTAGTAAGAGAAGAATCTTCTGCCCTTGGTAGACTCCTCTGTGATGCCGGATGTGGCCCCTGCTCGGGTGTGGACGACCGGAGGGACGTGACTGGTGGGCTGACTAGTGTAGCCGTAGCCGGCCTCGCTGCCCATCACCGCCACCACCCACCCACACAACGCTAGCATTAGCATCCTGTGGGGGGGATTAACAGTCATTTAGTAACAAGGATTTAAGAACATATGATTAAGGAAACGCAGGTCTATTGGCCCATACAAGGCAGCTCCTATTTATAGCTACACGATCATAGGGATGACGGGGGGGGGGGGGATAGTTACCTTATTTTATAACAACCAATCTCTCTAAACTACACTTTAAACAATCAAGGGATCCTACTTCTATTATGTTACATGGTAATTGGTTCTACAAAACAACCCTGTTACCGAATTAGTATTTACCCAGGTCTTTCCTAAATCTAAACTTTTCCAATGTATTCCCCCATTTTGGTACGGGTCTTCCGATACAAAGTTCACAAATTTAGGGCATCAGGCAGAGGGCAGATATGATTAATTACATCCTATCTGTATACAAGAGGATGCCTGCATATCTGGCTAAGGCTGGAAGCCAGCTAGCCTCACCCAACTTTGCATGGAAGTTTGGCAGGGGTTAGGGGACTGTCTCTCTTCTCTGCTCTGCTCCAAGCCCCGTCTGAACGTCTATGACAATGCCAACAACCGACTATTGTAAACAAGAGGTCGGCTCTCATGGCTTCCTTTATGCAGTCAGTGGAGATAAAGTGGTCGTCGTTGCTTCCAAAGTTTTTTCAGCCGATTAAAAGACATGTTCTGATGGCCGAGTTGCCTTCAGGAGGCTCCCAACATTAAAAGTGGCGTTTTGGTGGTGACTCTGGCACCGCTGGGTACTATATCTAATAGTAAATTTAACACTATCAAATTACAGAGGCATTACACTCCACTAATTTGTAAAGCTTGTTCCAAATAAGGTTTGCAATTCTGATAACGACCGTCTCCGTGCTATGCTGTTGCTGTCTCCGTTTCTATACTTTCAGGCAAAACCAATTGGTAAATAACACTACCCCAGGAATAAAAATTGCTACCGTGTTTTTAATGTAAAATGTAATAGTTTGCCATGAAAGACAATTTGGAGATAATAGAACAGCCAGGCCTCCTAATACCACGTCGCATCTTTACGTATACTCTACCTGAGGCCAAAAAACTTGTGCTAGAAAATGGTAGGGTGCGAAACTGACAATGTCCCGTTTTCTGTTCGAGGGTCTTGTCGAGGTTAGGATAAGGCACTTTAATACGAGTTTCTTTGCGTTGGAGGACGCTCGCGAGAGCGGGGTGAACAGAAGGTCAATTATGTTGTGCCTGTGTACACCCCCGTGTGCCAACACACCTACAGAGAACAACGAAAAAGTAGCCACATTTATACATATTAACTTACATTTCATATCATTAAGTATGTCCCCAAAAGCAAGCTAATTAATACATTAAATAGCCCGAAGCGCTACACGTAATTAGCTGCTTTATAAACAAATATTTTTAAAATGTTCTTTGCAATCAAATTTTTTTAATCAAATATTTTGATCAACTGATTCACTTTTGCTTGTGATAATATTACATTTCCATTAAGTCTGTCTAGTATACGGCCTACGACGAGAGCGTCAGGAGTACCCAGAATGGTCTGTCAGACACCTCGACAATTCGGTATTAAACCTGAATCATACAAAGACAACTCACGCCACAACTACCTAGTTAGAGGCATTACATTTAAGCAGATTGATGAAGAAAAATAGTCAAAATCCACCACTCATTGAAAGTTGCACAGCAGATAGTTTGGCAAACTAGTAGTCAAAAAAGCTAACCAAACACTTTGAATAATCAAGCGTACCTTTGACTTTAAGGAAAAGAAGGTAGTGATTCAATTGTATAATCTCTGGTGCGCCTCCGTTTGAATCACCGTATCCAAGCACGGAGACCTCACCTTCAGAAGGACACAGCTGCTCTGGAAAAAGTGCAACATCGAGAAACAAAATCTAAGTCAATCCACGTACGAGGAACGGTTGAGGGCCACAGGGCTCAACACTGCAGACCTGGCATGACAGGGGAGATCTCATTTAAACTTAAAATACTGAACAATTTGGAGGAAGTTGATTCAGGTAAATTTCTTCAAAAGATCAGATGTTACAAATGTAGAACCGAGAACAGGAGATGCTTCTTCAACCAGTGTCATAAAACCAATGGGACCGCCTACCCGCCGAAGCCCTAAATGCCAAACTGTTAACTTTAAAAGTACAGCTGGAAAAGATCAAGGCAAACTGCGAGACTTCGACAGGCCGCCAGCTTCCTGTTCTCATTGAGGTCACTAGTGTTAGTGACTCTCGGCTAAAGTGTGTTGCATAATTAGTCAACATATCCGCAAGTGCCTTGTTGTGTTTTGCTGTAAATGCGATATAATACAGCTGCTACAATAACTAGTAAATGTGCTTATAATTCCCGAATGATCTTTACGGGCTATGCGTGTCCCTCCCACCTCTTGGGAGGCTTAATCTTTATCAATGAATCCGAACGATTTATACAGGACAAGACAAGCGTCACCTGAACTCAGCACTGGTGGACTAGGCTGCAGCACTATAGTCGCCCGGCCAGGAGGAGCGCTGCACCACAACTGGACGTTGACCACAACGGCTGATGCCTCTCGCATTTGTTGCCAACAACCATTTACTTTCGTTAGTAGTTCTTAACTTAGGCTTGGTATTGGGCTTAAGATCGTCAACCTCCAGAGCGTTATTACAGTCACTACAATAGCCTATTGACCAACCAGCGAGTATTAGTCCAGAGCTTAGTTTACTCCAGTAAACTATCAGTGTATTTACACCAAGAAGCGCAGTACACCTCTCGGTGTTTATATCCCTGTTTGCTCTCTCAGCCTTGGGTGTCGAGGCCAGGTATAACTACTGTATACTATTTGTATATTTCCACGCCGGTTGAGGACGGATTACCTGATTACCGACGGATTTGTAGGTGGTGATCATGTCTCCCCTTACTCTTCTGTCTTCCAGGGACGTGAGGTTTAGCTCCCGTAGCCTTTCTTCATAGCTCATACCTCTCAGTTCTGGGACTAGTCTGGTAGCATACCTCTGAATCCTCTCTAACTTTGCCTTGTGTTTAACTAGGTATAGACTCTACGCTGGAGCTACTTACTCCAGGATTGGTCTGATATAAGTTGTATTTAGGGTCCTGAACGATTCCTTACACAAGTTTTTAAAGGCAGTTCTTTTGTTGGCCAACCTAGCATATGCCGCTGATGATATCCTTTTGATGTAGGCTTCTGGGGACAGGTTCGGTGTGAGATCAACCCCCAGATCTTTCTTTCTATTTGACTCTTGCAGAATTTCACTTCCCATATGGTTCATTGTGTTCAGTCTCCTGCTCCCTTCGCCTAATTTCATTACTTTACATTTTCCTGGGTAAAACTTTAGTAGCCATTTTCTAGACCATGCCTACAGTTTGTCCAGGTCGTTCTATAGTTACTGTCTATCTTCATCTCTCTTGATTCTTCTCATAATTTTTGCATCATCAGCAAACACTGAGAGGAATGAGTCTACACCCTCTGGAAGATCGTTTACATGTATCAGAAACAGGATGGGTCCAAGTACAGAGCCCTGTGGGACTCTGTTGGTGACAAACATCTCGCCACTCTGATGTCTCCTCCCTCACAGTTACTCACGGTTTCTTGTTGCTTAGATACTCCCCTATCCACTGGAGCACCTTACTTTTTAGTCCTGTCTGTTTCTTCAACTTTTGCAACAACCTTTTATTGGGTACTGTGTCAATAGCTTTCTGACAGTCCAAAAAAATGCAGTCCGCCCACCCTTCTTTATCTTGCCTAATTTTTTATGCTTGGTCATAGAATTCTATTAAGCCTGTGGGGCACTATTTACCATATCTGAACCCATGTTGGTGGAGTGTTACAAAACTCTTTCTCCTCCCGATGTTCAACGAGCCTTTTCTTCACGATCTTCTCCATCACCTTGCACGGTATACAAGTTAGGAAACTGGCCTGTAGTTCAGCGCCTCTAGCCCTGTCACCCTTATTGTGTATTGGGAAGACATTAGCTGTCTTCCAGCTTTCCGGTAGGTCTCCTGTTTCCAGTGACTTGTTATTCAGGTGTAGCCGTCTGCCGAGATACATTCGTCAATTTTAACACTCTAATACAAATAGGTTTGTTCTCATGTATAAATTAATATTATTATACAATAAAATTCAATGTATGGTTAGGCGTAGGTAGGGTTTTGTTGTCGGTTATTTGTGTTTGTAGTTCGTGGGTGAAGCATTTACTGACTGGCGATTCGAGCAGAGGACGTCAGTGAAGCGCTGCTCGAGAAAAGTACATACATCATCAGTTGTGAACCGTGGACAGTAGGCCGTTTTGCATTCATAAACAGGTGGTTGGCGGCTGGATTAAAGAGCATTTGACTTCTGTTGATGAGAACAAGCTGAGCACATTTAACCATATTCGAAGCTATGACTCGAGATGTGTTTTGCTCACTTCCAATCTGCACTGTAAACACTCAGGAAGTCCTCATAACAAAGGCTAAATGCTCGTTAATTGCCGCCAAACTCCCTGTTTATGATTGGAAAACGGTTTACACACGCAACCCGTCCTCGACTCAAGTCCATTACATCCAGCGGTCGACCCCACAGACGCAGTCATAAATTTTTACATGCTAGGTTCTGTTGGCGATTATTTGTATTTGTAGTAGTTGGGTGAAGCATTTACAGCGTTGTTGTTCGAACAAAATTCGTCAGTGAAGCACTTGTTCCAGAAATTTTCGAACGAAATCAGTTGTGAGTCGTGTGTAAATCATTTTTCATATATAAACAGGGGGTTTGGCGGGTGCATGGAATTACTTTTGGGTCTCTGTTTGGAGGACGGGCTGACACATGACTCACAACTGTTGACGTTCGAACACTTCCGGAACAAGTGCTTCACTGGCGAATTTTGTTCGAACCACAACGCTGTAAATGCTTCACCCAACTACTACAAATACAAATAATCGGCAACAGAACTTAAACACCTACCTAATCTATGCCTATATATGCACAATATGCTAATATAATATAATATTAATTTATATTTAAGAAAATTCCTGTTTTGAATGAACAGCATGTTAAAATTTATGAATGCGTCTGTGGGATCGATCGCTGGATGTAATGGACTTGGGTCGAGGACGGGATGGCCAGTTATGTGTATAGGGAGAGTGTTGAAAAGTCTTGGACCATTATGTTGACAGATTTCTCCCTCAGCGTACCTATTGCACAACTAGGTGAGTACCAAAACTTTTCAGTGGGGCTATTTTACACATCCTGCCATGCGTACAGGTTTCATGTGATGTTATCTCCGTGTTCAGATTTGGAACTAGTCCCTCTAATAATTTCCACGTGTAGATTATTATGCATCTCTCTGGCCTACGCTCTAAAGAATACAGATTAAGATCTTTTAATCGGTCCCAATAATTTAGATGAATGATAAAGTGGATTCTAGGGGTAAAGGACCTTTGCCCGCTGTCTAGGTCAGCAACCCGTCCTCAACTCAAGTCCGTTACATCCAGCGGTCGACCCCACAGACGCATAAATAAATTTGTGCATGTTGTTCATTCAAAACAGGAATTTTTCTAAATATAAATTAATACTATAATAGCATATTGTGTATATATAGGCATAGATTAGGTTAGGTGTTTAGGTTCTGGTGGTGATTATTTGTAGTACGTGGGTGAAGCATTTACACCGTTGTGGTTCGAACAAAATTCGTCAGTGAAGCACTTGTTCCGGAAGTGTTCGGACGTCATCAGTTGTGAGTCGCGTGTAAACCGTTTTTCATTCATAAACACCTGGGGTTTGGCGGGTGCATGGAATCACTTTTGGGTCTTTGTTTGGAGGACGGGGCTGAACTGGCCGGCCTCTCACAGTGTTAAAGAAAGAACTCGACAAACCCCTCCAAAGAATACCTGACCAACACCAGACTGTTATTCATACGTCAGGCTGCGAGCAGCCACGTCCAACAGCCTGGTTGACCAGATGATAAACCGTAAAGCCTGGTCGGAGACCAGGACGCGGGGCATTTGATCCCCGGAACTTCCACAAAGTAGCTACAAGGTAGGATATATTTGATAACATAAAACTTTTGAATACTCATTAGGTTAAAATTAACAAATGCGTCTTTAGGTTCGGCCGCCGCCTGGACGAGCCTAGCCTAAGAAAAGAGTGAAGGCAAATGCTGGCTCATTCAATTTTCACTAAGTCGGTGTTTAACCTAAGAACCCGCCTGCCCTTTGTTTTGATGACGTGATGTTTTATTACTAGGTTAAGACACCACAGTTAGTGTCAACTTGGGATAAGACAAACATAAATGCTACTTTTTGTTTATTAATGCTTAGTATTGTGATTTTAACTTATCAGTGTTTGTTTTGTGTACATGATAAATATTATGATAATGAACGCATGATATGGTTTGTTCTTTGAGCATAATACTATCATTGTGTACGCGCGACTATTATTTGTTCACTGTAAACGATTACGATACTACAAGCTTTTAATTCAGTTACATGTAACTGCGTCTACGACAGCTGCTGGAACGTAGCCAGTGAGGGCGAATTAGGAAATCTAGGCGACTGCGCCACAGAAAGTTTATTGTTACACTGCAGCCTTGTAACACATCATGGTGTAACGCTGGTACTCAATCTACGTTACTACGATTTAGGCTGGTAGGCTTGTAATCATGGTACCTCATCTACGCTGGTAGCCTTGTAATCATGGTACCTCATCTACGCTGGTAGCCTTGTAATCATGGTACCTCATCTACGCTGGTAGCCTTGTAATCATGGTACCTCATCTACGCTGGTAGCCTTGTAATCATGGTACCTCATCTACGCTGGTAGCCTTGTAATCATGGTACCTCATCTACGCTGGTAGCCTTGTAATCATGGTACCTCATCTACGCTGGTAGCCTTGTAATCATGGTACCTTATCTACACTAATAGCCTTGTAACAGATATCATGATACCTCATCTTGTAGCAAATCGTGGTATCTCACTCACGCTGATAACTCTGTAGAATATCATGGTACTTGATATTCTACAATCATTGTAGGCTGGTAACCTTGTACAACATATGGGTAACTCATCTCCTTGCATTATATAAACTTTTAAATGTACTTAAGTTAGTCTTCTCTAATTTATTTAATTATTGGCTACGTAGTGATAGTCGAATTCTTTAATAAGATTATCAGAGAACAACTTGTGAAATTTTATATTTTATTTTATTATTATTTATATATACAAGAGTTGTTACATTCTTGTAAATGTAAGCTTTTCTTCTTCATGTTGCTGCTTTTCTTCCTCACCTCAAAGCATTAAGACATATCAAGAAAAATTATAACTTAAAAGTATAAGCATAGGGAAAACAAATCATATTTTTTCCATATAACAGGAAAATATGTATAACCATAAGGATTCTCTCTCAAATATGCTACTATGTATACCTCGTTCTGTTCTGATAACGTTGTATTATTCATATCGCACGTATAGGGTCTATGCGTAACGATCTACGACCCAAATATACTTGATGCTAAAAAGTATTATAGAATGTGTTCTCGGCGACCGTCACCCACTAACCTCACTAGGCTTCGTCGCCCCTCCAGCCCTGACACGTGAGGCCCATGTTAAGCCAGGTGGGTCGATCCCTGCCTGGTCTCTCTCTGTCTCTGTATCTCTCTGTCTCTGTATCTCTCTGTCTCTGTATCTCTCTGTCTCTGTATCTCTCTGTCTCTGTATCTCTCTGTCTCTGTATCTCTCTCTCTCTCTCTCTCTCTGCCTCTCTCTCTCTGCCTCTCTCTCTGCCTCTCTCTCTCTGCCTCTCTCTCTCTCTCTCTCTGTCTCTCTCTGTCTCTCTCTGTCTCTCTCTGTCTCTGTCTCTGTCTCTGTCTGTCTCTCTCTCTCTCTCTCTCTCTCTCTCTCTCTCTCTCTCTCTCTCTCTCTCTCTCTCTCTCTCTGCCTCTCTCTCTCTGCCTCTCTCTCTGCCTCTCTCTCTCTGCCTCTCTCTCTCTCTCTCTCTGTCTCTCTCTGTCTCTCTCTGTCTCTCTCTGTCTCTGTCTCTGTCTCTGTCTGTCTCTCTCTCTCTCTCTCTCTCTCTCTCTCTCTCTCTCTCTCTCTCTCTCTCTCTCTCTCTCTCTCTCTCTCTCTCTCTGCACTAACAAGAAACTGACGAAACTGACAGGCCAAAAGACGTCACCCCAGGCTCCTCCATCTAAAAAACAAAGGATGAGAGACAGCCCTCATTCATGGACAGCACTCCAGCAACGCCGAACGGCAGCAACATCAATCACGGAACCAGAACAAACCCCAACACCGGCTGCATCTGGAACATTAATTGAAACAGCACCTCAGGCACCCACTCCATTGACGCAGGCCCCGGTTACAGCAGCACCACAGCAAGCATCTGCACCAGACACTGAAATTGAAGAGCTGGAAGTCACCTACATTCACCCAGTACCCTCGGTCATACCAGGCACAACAGATAGAAGCAAACCTTGTTACTGCCTCTTTATCTCTCGGGAGGTAGTCTTCAATGGCAACAGCAATACTATTAAAACCCTGGCCATGGAATGCAACAGGCGCATCACCTACAGGAACAAAATCAAACTACCTCACATTATGTTTGTCCACTATTCCACAGTGGAGCGATACACAGACCTCTCCATCCTGAACACAAACCACATCGACCCACTCTTCAAGACAGACAGGATGAAACAAATCGACTTCTCTACCGCAGCCGAAGACCCAGAAGGAACCCCGAAACCAAATCTTACGCTCGGATACTTCAGGCGAAACTTCAACATCGTAACAAGAACGAATCCAAGCTAAAATAACGTACAGGTCCAACATCATCATAGGGAAGACGCCTCCTCCAAGCTAGAAAGAACACCTCAAGTGAACCAGGACGACATCACACCGCCTCACCACTAGCCTCCTACCACTTAAGAAGAACTCAAGCTACAGGCTTTGACCGAAAAAACATCTCCAATCCACGGTGGAAAGGCCACCGAACTTTAAAGTCCCCTCTCTCCACATCCAGATCCTCTTCCAAAAATTTCACCGCCCCATCCTTCTTCCTCCCACATCTTCTCCAAGCTCTTTGGACATCAAAGCTCAAGGCTCAAAGCTATTTAATCAAATCACTTAATTTTTTCATTCAATGATGGTCGAGTGGTTTAAGGCACCGCGACAACAGTTGCAATGTGCTCCTGGCGGTCCGGGTTCGAGTCACTTCTGGGGTGTGGAGTTTTCATTCGCATATATGCTTGGGGACCATTCAAGCTTGTTCGCATATATATATGTATGTATGTATGTATGTATGTATGTATGTATGTATGTATGTATATATATATATATATATATATATATATATATATATATATATATATATATATATATACTTGTTCAATAAAGCATAAGAGATCATGATAGCCCAAATGTTGATAAACAGATCCAAGAATGCCCAGATCACTAACAGTGCAGTATTACTAGGTAAGCCAAGCATATCTGCTTGACTCGGAGGGTGCGCGCGCACCCATGTGACATTAAGAGTCAAGTGGTCACCCACACCACATGTTCCCTCCATGCATGACAGGCATAACCTTGAGAGGCTGACGCGAGCAACGTCTTACCGCAGTCTCACCTTCATATACACACTATGCTACTGCCTTCCCTCTCCAGTACATTCAAAATCAAACGAAAACATACCCTCATGAGTAATATTATGGTTATATTTTAGCCTTTGGTCTAGTGGTCTCTTGGGGGCTGGTCCAACGGTCTCTTGGAGGCTGGTCCAACGGTCTCTTGGAGGCTGGTCCAACGGTCTCTTGGGGGCTGGTCCAACGGTCTCTTGGGGGCTGGTCCAACGGTCTCTTGGGGGCTGGTCCAACGGTCTCCTGGGGGGCTGGTCCAGCGGTCTCTTGGGGGCTGGTCCACCGGTCTCTTGTGAATATTCCGATACCTGTTTCTGTTTCCATCAGGCCAAACATTGTTAACAAACTAAGCCTCTGTCAACAAGCTATTCTACTTCTTTGCCCTTACTTCATTACACCCTCGAATGAGGGTTCGAACCTTCATTCTTAACCTTCATTACACCCAAGGTTCGAATCCTCTTTACGGCCCTTGTGGATTTGTTCATTTGATGCATCACGCTATTGTGATTTCTGTATGTAATGAAGTAAGGGCGAAGAGGTAGAGTAGCTTGTTGACAGAGCCCGGGTGCAAGGGAGAATTGTGTAAAACCCTGGTTTGTAATTACCTAAGTGTAGTTACAGGATGAGAGCTACGCTCGTGGTGTCCCGTCTTCCCAGCACTCTGTCATATAACGCTTTGAAATTACCGACGGTTTTGGCTGCACAACCTTCTCACCTAACTTGTTCCAACCGTTTACCACTCTGTTTACAAAAGTGAATTTTCTTATATTCCTCCGGCAGCTTTGTTTCGTTAGTTTAAATCTATGACCTCTTGTTCTTGAAGTTCCGGGTCTCAGGAACTCTTCCCTATCAATTTTATCGATTCCTATTATTATTTTGTATGTAGTGATCATATCGCCTCTTTTTCTTCTATCTTCTAGTTTTTGCATATTTAATGCCTCTGACCTCTCCTCGTAGCTCATGTCCAAGCTCTTGTGTCTCGGAGAGACTGCAGGATCTGTGTGAGGTCAGTAGAATTCCCATTTTGCAATTCTTTTACCATATCGAGGCACAGTCGATTAGTCTGTCGCACCACAGTCGCATCTGGGATCCTCTTGGACGTAGGTTCGAACCCTCATCACGGCCCTTGTGGATTTGTTCATTTGAAGCATCACGGTATTGTGACTTGTGCAACCCATCCACACATCGGTAAAACCCACATCGGTAACCACCTCCAAATGATACCTAATCAACCAGGCTGTGAGCAGCCGCGTCCAACGCCTGGTTGACAAGACCACCAACCAGGAGGCCTGGTCAGAGCCTTGGCCCTCCAAATCAAAGCAAGGTAGGTAAGGCATAAGGCGAGCGATATCAAAGGTATCTGATTCACCAAGGATTCAATCTAGGGACAGTCGATAGAATCTCAAACTTTGGGAAGCAAGACATACGCACGTCCTGGAAGTCAGGACAATCAACAAGGATATGCACCGCCATAAGAAGGACAATGCAGCTTGGACAATAAGGGTCAGGGCCGAGCTCCATTAAGTGCCCGTGAGTTAAACGTGTGTTGCCAAAACGTAACCTCAACAGAGCCGTTTCCAGCTACCATAACTGGTAATCGAACAGCCCGTCCTAGTGGACACAGATCCAAGCTTGTTAGTCCAGCCGCCGAACCCCTTGCGTCCCCTGAGTTTCGCTGACGGCTTTTATTCGAACTATAACGCTGTAAATGCTTCACCAGCCCGTCCTCCAAACAAGACCCAAAAGTGATTCCATGCACCCACCAAACCCCCTGTTTATGAATGAAAAATTGTTTATATATGACTCACAACTGTTGACGTTCGAACACTTCTGGAACACTTTTTTAGCTTCACTAAAAATTGTTGTTCCAACCACAATGCAGCAAATTATTCACTCACGTACTACAAATACAAATAATCGCCAACAGAACCTAAACACCTAACCTAACCTAACCTATTTATGCACAATTATGACTGCGTCTGTGGGATCGACCGCTGGATATAATGGACTTCAAGTCGAGGATGGGTTGCACAAGTCACAATACCATGATGCTTCAAATGAACAAATCCACAAGGGCCGTGATGAGGGTTCGAACCTACGTCCAAGAGGATCCCAGATGCGACTGTGGTGCGACAGACTAATCGACTGTGCCTCGATATGGTAAAAGAATTGCAAAATGGGAATTCTACTGACCTCACACAGATCCTGCAGTCTCTCCGAGACACAAGAGCTTGGACATGAGCTACGAGGAGAGGTCAGAGGCATTAAATATGCAAAAACTAGAAGATAGAAGAAAAAGAGGCGATATGATCACTACATACAAAATAATAATAGGAATCGATAAAATTGACAGGGAAGAGTTCCTGAGACCCGGAACTTCAAGAACAAGAGGTCATAGATTTAAACTAACGAAACAAAGCTGCCGGAGGAATATAAGAAAATTCACTTTTGTAAACAGAGTGGTAAACGTGGTCTAGAGTGGAGGTGGTTACTGTCTTGGGCTTCTGATGTTGATAGAGTTCTCCTTAAGTGTACCTATTGCATTTCTGCTTTTCAACGGGGGTATGCTGCACATCTTGCCATGCCCTCTGGTTTTAGTGTTATTTCTGTGTTCAGATTTGGGACCAGCCACTCTTAATATTTTCCACGTGTAAATTATGATGTAGCTCTCCCGCCTAATCTCAAGAGAATAGAGATTTCAGCATTTTAATTGGTCCCAATAATTTAGATAATTTAGCGAGTAGATTCTAGCAGTAAAGGATTTCTGCACGCTCTCCACGTCAGCAATTTCTCCAGATTTGAACGGGGCTGTTATTGTGCAACAGTAATCCACACTAGAGAGCACCAGTGTCTTGAAAAGTATCATCATTGGTACGGCATCGCTTGTTTGAAAGGTTCTTGTTATCCAACCTGTCATTTTCCTAGCAGTTGTGGCAGCTACTTTATTGTGTTCTTTAAAGGTAAGGTCTTTTGACACGAGTACACCCAAATCCTTTACATTGCTATTCCATTCTATGGTATGATTTGACTACTTTTAAAACATGGTGTTCGTTTTTATATTTTATTTTTTCATAGCACAGGAGTTGGAACTTATCCTCATTAAATCATTTTTGTGACCCAGTGAAAAAATCAGTTTACATCAGATTGGAGGATTGCTATGTCCTCTATGTTGTCTACTCATAAAAATCCTAGTGTCATCTGCAAAGGATGCACTTTTGTTCTCTTTTTCATCCTTTGTGATATTTAGTGCTTTTGGTTATCCTGCAGCTTTGAAGGTGACACAGTCTCCCCGCCTTGGTGCCCTCTTTTGATAATTACAGTACTTGACTTTCTTTTCTAAGGATAATAAAAAATGGGGCGTACTTGAAAAATTAAAATACACAAATATCTTATGGTTTTTAAGGATAATTTGGAAAATGAAAATACATAAGCTTCTTGTAAATAAGACATTGTAAATTTATTCACAATTACACAATTTACAGTGACCATTACGCAGCATTTGAATAAATTCATCTGAAATATACTTCTGAAATATATATTTGACGTGCTAGGATAGTAATGTTAACCCAGGATCCGAGTAACCGCTTCCACTTGTTCTGGTGATGCAGGTGTGACGAGAAGGGTGTAAATGGGGGTGCATGGGCAGGCTGACCTGCGGGGGCAGCTGGGGGTGAGTGGGCCACCAACACTGGGAGACGAGACAAGTTGGCCGCCCACGGGCAGCCCCCGGGGTGTGGCCGAGCCTCTGCAACTCCATCTAGGCACCTAGCTCATAAGGGGGCAGTCGCCCAAACTGGCCAGTCATATTGATGAGGCCATTGGCCAGCATGTGAGGGCAGGACGACTGACCCTGCACCCACAGCACTCCTGCAGCTGATCTTGTTGCTTCACTGTTAAGGTATGCCTACACTTTAGCCATAATACAAAGCAATACACAGAGCTGGTATACATTAACCGAACACATTCAATTACATAAAATCAGGTATTCTAATTTTTTCTGTAACACTTTTTATAGGTTATAACTACATGGGGAGGATTGTGACGATAGAAGGAATCAGATTGAAAGATAAATTCTATGTGAAGAATTTTCCTTCCATCCAAGTTGGCTACCAGTTTTGGGCTTGGTCTCTACGGGTCTGGTAGCAGGAGCTACAGCCAGGAAGGCCTATACACTACCTGCCACCCAGGAAAAGGCTGTCGGATTAGGTTTTTCAGGTTTAGAATTAAAGTGGAGAAGGATGTATGGGTGAGAAGGGAAAGTGGGGAAGAACAAGGTAAGGGAAGAATTGGGGGGTAATGCTCCCTGGAGACTATTGGGTTTGAAGCGCAGCTAAACCAATCTGGTGTTCTAGGCGCACTACACAAGCCTCTAACATAAAACACAAGCTGGTGTTATGCCCTGAGGGCAGACTAAACAAGGGATTTGTACAGGCAAAGTAGAGGGACCACAGCGGTAGCCACCTAACTAAGGTGCGTGGTAATGGATGCTGGTGTGGCTGTGAGTGACCAATGAGGCCTCATAACCACAAACTAGCATTCCCACGGCTATCATGTTGTGGGATGGCTGGTAGTGAGGGAGAGGCCATGGACTCCAGGGAGCAAGGGGACCATGGCACCCTCCTCCCCAGCCACCAACTAGACTGACCACAGTGACTCACGGCACCAACCCTGCGACAACACCACCACCCGGTGCCGTCCAACTCCTCCGGCCAAACTCTCATAATGGTGCATTAAACTCACCGCTATACCTATGCTCGCAGCCTAGGGTATAATATTGGCACTTTTCAAGTAAACTTCTTTTTCCCACAAAGTTGTTCATACATCTTCATAATACGCATTAAAAAAACCATTTATCAGCATTCAGAGATGTACATTATTTCATATTCCATCAAAAAATCCTACATTCAGCACAGCAAAGACAGCAAACTTTACTGCCATCCAACAATGCACAGCTGGCTAATACAGTGTGCAAATTGTGAATGATAGTGAGAGCCCAGCTACAGCAGGAGACTCCAACCTTAGCCCTGAGAAAGCTTATGTAGTATCTACCTTCTGTAGGAGCTCTCACTCGTCCCCACAATGGGAAAGTGTTATCCACACCCTCCAGTGTGCCAGCACCTCTCACCTTCTTGCCAGCCAACATAATATAAACCAAAATTAAATGTGGCATTTCATCACTTTCAAGCTTTTTTAAGATTGCTTTATTATGTAAACTAAAGAAGAAGGAGCAATAATGTAAGTTTTGCTCTGGGAAAGTGATAGGGTCAGAAGAGAGAGGTGCCAGCGGTTAAAACAGAAGTTAAAAAAAAAAAAAAACTACTCGGTAGTGAAATTGGTAAAGCTTGGGAAAACTTATTTGGTTGCAGAACTGATCATTAACTCAGTTATTATAGCACAATTTGGTGGGTTTTAACACAATCACGACTACACAGATAATTGTCACCAGTCTACTTAGTTGCACTTATTACTTAATAAATTAAAAAAGTACAAAATAAATTCCATCTAGCTGAGATTTCCTCCACAAAGAAGATTCATGAAAGCAGATCTCTGGTGTTGATAGGTAAATAAATAGATAAAACTTATCAAATTGCCATGTCCACAACAAACTGATAGGGCGAAGGGTTGAGCTCATTCTCTGCCCTTCCACATAAATATAGGCTCACATACCACCAACATAATATATATATATATTATTATATTATATTATATATATTTATAAAATTAGCAAAAAATATGGACACCAAAAGCATGAGACAGAACATTTTTTGTGAAACAAAAATTTCTAAATTAAGAAATTTTTAATTTTGCACACAATCAACTGACAATACTAACTTTGAAGATTTGGGCAGTTGCTAACTTGGGGATCAGGAAGTAGGGTACACATGGGAGAGCCAAGTGGACCTGGGGAAGGGATGCCCACAATTAGTTTTTTTGGTCGATGGGGCCAGACCAAGGAGGCCAAGTATGGTGTTGTGGTGGAGAGAAACAAGTTCACCCAATAGGGTAGAAGGGTAGATTGCTTGACAAGGATACAACACACTAAGTAGTTTACATATCGGACAATTTTGTCTTTGTCCTCATAAAAGGTATCCCATTAATATTTGAAAGAATGTGCTAAATAACCAGAAAACCATCACTCAAATTTTATTTTGAAAGGCAACAATTAAATGAGAACAGAGTAAGTGTTAGCAGCATAAGGAACTTCCCCATGGAGTACTGTGAAGCAGTCAGTACTCCCTGGTTAAGAAAGGATTTTTTGCTTACAATTTGTATCACAATAGAATTATAAAAACCTGTAATGGCTTAAGTAAAAAGACAAGAACAGTTTTAGTTTAGGAGTTTCGGAAATAAAATTATAATCTAGAATAGGAATACCATTTATCTGTGCGTGCAATTACAGTGTAGCATTCTGTCTTAAAAATAATAAAATTTCATCAAATAAAGAGGTTTAGGGGGGAAAGGGTTTGGGGAACGATGTTAGGTTTAGTTGATGTTGTGCCACGAGTGAGCAGCAGATGAGGCTGTTGTGGTCTAGTGGAGACCCTGAAGGACTGAGGACCCTCCTCTGAGGAGACTAGACGGGGAGGGTTACTCTGTGCTCATGGATCCTCCACCCCACTCAGCCCAACCTGTCTGCCTTGGTCGCTCGCACGGAGCGATACTGTTGCCGCCCACGGTACCCACACCTACTGGCCATCACAAAAGTTCATATTGTCTGAGATGCATCCTTTGTATTATGTCCCTGCAGTCATTGAACACTCTGCGGATGTTTTCAGTGTCCACGGCGCATGTGAAGTGAGGATAGCAGTAGTGCTTCCCATCACCACTGGCTGTGCTTATCCTCTGCAAGGGAAAAGATTAAGTCAATAAAAATCTAACATGTGACATAAAATAAATGTAAAAACCTTTATCTATTCCTCCTGCCCACCATCCTTAACCACTCCCTTACTCATGCCTGCCCCCACATCCTTGCCCACTCTCTTACTCATGCCTGCCCCCAATCCATACCCACTCCCTTATGTTTCACATACGTAGTACAGTATGCAATAGCATTACGAAAAACGTAAAATGTGAGTATTCTTTAATAATAATTACAGTACAGTACTTAGAATGAAGAGGCCATTTGAAATTTGTTAAGACCACCCAAATCAAGTTTACTTGTGAATCTACTTTCAGATTTTTGTATTTTTTTACTTTTAGCATTTAAAACATAAGCATGGCTGCTGAAAGCCAAACTGCTGGACAGAACTTCCCAAACTAGAAATGAGCAAATGAGCATAACATCACAACTGTCACCGAGCCACTGTCTGGGCAGCTCCCCAGGGAGGGGGAGCCCCAGGCCCCTCACACCAGCTATCCACCCCCAGTTCTGTGGCTGATGTGAGACCTGGCGGTCGTGCGATTTTGGCTCCAGACAATTTCCAGTGCTGTACCTTGTGGTGTGGTTCTGTCCTGTGGTGATGTGAGAGCCAGGAGTAATTTCACAAGTACTCGGGCTGCATGTACCTAGGGTTACCTTTCCTAGGTGCCCCTATAAGTACTGCCCTTGTGGCTTTGGGTTCCCTTGCACAAGTCGCTTAGGGTCTACCTGTGTGGGGTCTTTTGCTGCTCAGTGATTGCCCGCCCTTCGGGTCAGCTGGGGTGTTTCATGCACCACTGTTTGTCTCGGGGTAGGAGGAGACCTACCAGTTTTTGTCACTGGTAGGGGAGTTAGGTACTGTGCAGCGTGTTTTCACCATAATACAGTGACCGGCTCTGTTCCGCCGGGCTCTTGCATTTTTTTCTTTTTGTTTTTCTGCCTAGTGGGGGGTCTGCCCCTTGGTGTTGATACCTATTATATATATTTGGTGGTCCTCCACTAGGTCCCCATGAGTATACACGTCCCGGAGGTTCAGCGTTTAGTAGTTCGCTTGGTAGTTTGAGGGGCTGGTTAGCAGTACAGTGTACCTTGCCTGGGCTTTCCTTAGCAGAGCGTCTAAGGGATGTTGAAGCTCAGTGGTCTGATGGATGCGTCCTGGGTCTCATCTCGTTTTGTGCGAGTTTGAGGGTTGCTCTGTCCCCTTGTCTCAGGGTGACAATCACCTGTTGTATCTCTGTCATACTGCCTGTTGGGTCAGTGACACCTTCAAGCCAGAGTCCTGCGAGTGGTGTTTCTTGCTTGTACTCACAGTTCACCCAATCCACTAATCTTGACGTACTTGTGCAGGTGGCTTCAGCATTGCATGCGTGTTTTAGGCTGCTGCAGCAAGCTAGGTTGGTTGCTCACCCAGATGCCCCGAGATAGTCCCGTTTTGGTTATAGGGACCTGGACTTGGTGACATTAGTCCCCTTGATTTTGGTTTTGTCCTCACCCCCTTTGTCCTTCCCCTGCAGTTGTTCATCTTGTTCCTCCCCCCCCCCCCCCACACTGCACCCTGCTCCCACCCGTGCTGAAGAGTTTGTCTTTGTCCATCCTGTCAATTCCGCTGAGAATTTTGTAGGTGGTTATCATGTCTCCCCTTACTCTTCTGTTTTCCAGGGACGTGACGTTCAGTTCCTTTAGCCTTTCCTCGTAGCTCATTCCTCTCAGTTCCGGGACGAGCCTGGTGGCATAACGCTGAATCTTCTCTAACTTTGTCTTGTGTTTAACTAGGTATGGACTCCAGGCTGGCGCTGCATATTCCAAGATTGGTCTGACAAAAGTGGTATACAGGGTCTTGAACCTGTATTACACTGTATACCTGTGTATATAGTGTAATAACAGCACAATTATTTGTTTATTGTTTTATGAACATAATAATTGAATCACTAATATGCAAACCATACTTTGAGTATAGTGATGATTCACACATTTTATTATATAAATATATCACACTATTGAATAATATTACCACAAAAAAATAAGAAAAAATAAATCAAAGACATTGAAATAATTAGGTAATAATATCTTTGTGGCAACTCCCGCATGACACCTTGGGCAGAGCTAACCGCCTCCGATGCTTGCTCTGTCAACGCCTACATTTTGCCAATTTCCTCGCCCTATTGCGGGCAAAATGTCACCTACGATTTTTTTTTCTGTGACTAAGAAACACAAGTGAACGCATTGGACAATTTTTTTTTTCTTGAAATACAGCAGTGTTGAAGGCTATTAGGTCCATAGCAGCATAAGGGTTAAGGCGCTCAAACTTGCTCCACCAGGTAAACCTGCAGAACGGAAGAAGTTTCTTTGCACACAGCAATCTTCAAACCTGCATGAGGCGGGCTGGAACTCAGAAGACGCATTCATAGGTCCACCGAGCCCCAACAGTTTTCATGGGCCATAAGGCTGAGGGTCACCAAAAATATCATAACTGGAGCTATAGCCCTTGCAGGCAGACCCCCCACCAGGCACACAATACAAAAACAAAATGGAAAAAGAGAAAGAAAAAGTGAGTGAGAGAGAGAGAGAAAGAAAGAGAGAGAGAGAGAGAGAGAAAGAAAGAAAGAAAGAAAGAAAGAAAGAGAGAGAGAGAGAGAGTGAGTGAGTGAGTGAGTGAGTGAGTGAGTGAGTGAGTGAGTGAGTGAGTGAGTGAGTGAGTGAGTGAGTGAGTGAGTGAGTGAGTGAGTGTGTGAGTGTGTGAGTGTGTGAGTGAGTGAGTGTGTGAGTGAGTGTGTGAGTGAGTGTGTGAGTGAGTGTGTGAGTGAGTGTGTGAGTGAGTGTGTGAGTGAGTGTGTGAGTGAGTGTGTGAGTGAGTGTGTGAGTGAGTGTGTGAGTGAGTGAGTGTGTGAGTGAGTGTGTGAGTGAGTGTGTGAGTGAGTGTGTGAGTGAGTGTGTGAGTGAGTGTGTGAGTGAGTGTGTGAGTGAGTGTGTGAGTGAGTGAGTGTGTGAGTGAGTGAGTGAGTGAGTGAGTGAGTGAGTGAGTGAGTGAGTGAGTGAGTGTGTGAGTGAGTGAGTGAGTGTGTGAGTGTGTGAGTGTGTGAGTGAGTGTGTGAGTGTGTGAGTGAGTGTGTGAGTGAGTGTGTGAGTGAGTGTGTGAGTGAGTGTGTGAGTGAGTGTGTGAGTGAGTGTGTGAGTGAGTGTGTGAGTGAGTGAGTGTGTGAGTGAGTGAGTGAGTGAGTGAGTGAGTGAGTGAGTGAGTGAGTGAGTGAGTGAGTGAGTGTGTGAGTGAGTGAGTGAGTGTGTGAGTGTGTGAGTGTGTGAGTGAGTGTGTGAGTGAGTGTGTGAGTGAGTGTGTGAGTGAGTGTGTGAGTGAGTGTGTGAGTGAGTGTGTGAGTGAGTGTGTGAGTGAGTGTGTGAGTGAGTGTGTGAGTGAGTGTGTGTGTGAGTGAGTGTGTGAGTGAGTGTGTGAGTGAGTGTGTGAGTGAGTGTGTGAGTGAGTGTGTGAGTGAGTGTGTGAGTGAGTGTGTGAGTGAGTGTGTGAGTGAGTGTGTGAGTGAGTGTGTGAGTGAGTGTGAGTGAGTGTGTGAGTGAGTGTGTGAGTGAGTGTGTGAGTGAGTGTGTGTGTGTGTGTGTGTGTGTGTGTGTGAGAGAGTGTGTTCTACCTCTCTGTTTGGCTTTCGGTTTTATTTTTCTTAACATGTGGGGTCAGTTTTGTTATGCCTACCTTTCTGGACACACTGCTCTGGACCTCCCCCCACACTCGACACTCTTCCCCCACTTCTACTGATGACATCCACTCTCACTCGCATGCAGTCTTTAGTACTCTCCCTCACATGTCATTGAACTACATTAAAACTAATATTAACTTACTAGAAATTCGTCCCTGATGAAGTACTTTGCGCGTACCACTTCCGGTACCTCTTCAGGTTCAACAGTGGCATCTAGTGGGGTCTGGTACCGGGCAAAATCGGGGAAATATTCTTCAAGCTTACTCTTGCCTGCCCGGATCTTTTCTGCCAGCAGGTCTTGCTTATTTAAAAACAAGATAACACTTATTGTGCGTAGCCATCTGAAATTAAGTAGACATTAACCCCAAGAACAATTAAATTTGTATCATTCTTTTATTGTAAAACTTAATGATCTTGTCAACAATACAGAGCTAACAAAACTAAATATTGTTCAATTTCATGAGGATAATTGAAGAATATTTTAAGTCTCCAATGTCAGAAAACCTCTTGGCACAGACAATATTTGCAAACACTATTCTTTAACATAAAAAAAAAAGTATTGAATGTAATGAAACACCAATTTCTGGGAGAGCCCTGGTGGCTCCCTGAAGCTACTACACTGTACTGATATAATGCCAGACTACCAGGTGCCATCAGTTAAGAGTTCTTATTGGCATACCGAGGACCATGAGCCAGAACTTAACCCCCATTCAGAGAGGCGCAAGGAAGCCAGTGGCACTATGAAAACTTTTATATAAAGTCATAAGTCGAGCCTGGCCTCAGGTCGGGCTCGGGGAGTTCTACTCCCAAACCCTCTCCAGGTATGCTCCAGGCATTTAAATAACAATGGTCTATCAACAATAAGAATCAAGTTTGTAAGTACAGTGGAACCTCTATTAACGAGTTTAATCCGTTCTGGCACTGAGCTCGTTACCTGGAAAACTCGTCTTAAGAAACAAATTTCCCCATTTAAAATAAAGGAAATAAATTTAATCCGTTCCACTCCCAAAAACATCCATACCTGTATGACTTTTTTTATGTAAATATAATACTGCATGTGTAAATATAAATGTTTTGTTGTAGTGTTTTAATATTTACTTTACCTTATGAAGAGTAGTTGCTGGCTTGAGGGAGACGATGGAGAGGTGGGAAGGAGGAGAGGGGTTATGGTGTGGAAGGAGAATCCACCTCTGAGTCAGGCGGACTCTCTCTTCTTGGGAATTTCACTCAAATTTCATTTCAAATGTCACACAAGGATGCGTTAGACCAGCACCAAATAAAAAACTACATCGATTACACTCGTTGTGTCAACAATATAATAGTCTTACCACGAAGATACAATACAATGCCGTTTTCTCAAATAGGCAATGTGGTTATTAAAGAAAATGGAAATTTCATGGCAAACATGTATACAATCCCCAAGTCGATCGGATAAGAATTGGATTTTATAGAAATATTTGCTCAAATGACGCTTGAGCGCGGTGTTTGGGTGCATTCAAGAGAAAAAAGTGTGTCACGTTCAAGCGACATAACTTTCATAAAGTGTTATCACAAAGTGATAAATTAATTAAACATTTTCACACACCGGGTTGTCACTGCTTTATCAGGACAGCTTTTCCAAGAATGCGGTCACCTTTTCAAACATTCCAAACACTTCCCTGATCTCGGTGGAAGAGGCAGCATCCTCCCTTACCTCCTCATTCCCTTACTATTGGTGTAAATTGTTGATGAGGACCTGCCATACTCCCTTGTGAGATCAATCACACAGACACTACACTCATGCTTTGCTATAATTTCCTTCTTTAAATCCACAGTAATTGTGTCTTTCTTCCTCTTGACAACACTATCTTTAGCAAGCAGCTTCTTTGAAGATATCGTGTGTTACAAATTGTAGCCGCAAAACCACTAAAAACCCAAAGAAAAGCTCAAATAAATCCAGAGGGATGCTTGTCGTGTGCGATACAACAACAACACTGGCGTCCGAGAATTTGCGAGAACCCACGAGATGCTAGGAAGCACCATGTGGTTTTGCTCGTTAATAGAGGCGAGCTCGTCAATAGAGACAAATTTGCTGCGAGTGGCTTGCTCGTTACTGGAAAAACTCATTAATAGAGCCACTCGTTAATCGAGGTTCCACTGTATATTGGGACTTCTTATATTGGTAAGTACAACCAAAATACTTTTGAATTTTTGCCATAAAATATTAAATTTTGCTCCCCCAGATTTTCAGGATGATGGACCACTTTTATGGACACAACAAACTATCCAGTAAGTCTTGGTCCCAAGGTGTTCATAAAGCATGTGACACTCTGTATATGTATATATTTACACACACCAATATGAGAATGACTCTGTTCAAAGTTGGAGGCAAGATGCTTAGGGCTATCCTCACCCAAATTTGCAGGGAGAATGGTTTGGGGTATGGGTTGGACATAGGTTGGTTAGGATAGACCTAAGTTAAATGTTTTTATGAAATAAGGCCTATAACCCAAACCTCCTGTGCGATATTCAGGAAGTTAGAACTGAAATTGGCGACGTGTTGTTCGAAGAATGCTGAAGTTACTCCTGCCATTTATCTGAGCATTTTTATGATTTACTTTCTATATAAAGTAAATCATGAAGCATGAGCAACAGAGGCAGAGACAGATTTAATTGTGAACTGATGCTAAAACTAAAAGAAATTTTAAATAAATATTTTCAACTGGGAGACAATGCAAACTCACTATCACAACAAAGTAATCACTGCCTACAGAAGAAATTTTCTAAATCAGACAGGAGGAAACCAACTAAAAGATGGATGAATGAACAATGCCTTAAAATGCAAACAAATAAAACATTTAGCCTAAGCAGACACTAACCTGTTATTCCATATACTTTTGAAGAGATCTAAAGATTCCCGTAGCCTGTTTTGACTGGGATCTTCTCGTAGAACCATGTTGTAAGACGAGCAAGCGGTGACAAATATAATGGCGGTGACATCATTGAAGCATTGGATCCATTTCCTCCTTTCATCTCGCTGTCCACCCACATCAAACATACTGCAAATTTAGTATATGTAATCATGAGTGGCTGTCATTGTTTGAATATTTAAAACTGCATACAACCAGCGTTGAATGCAATGAAACGCCAAATTCTGTGTGGGCCCCAGAGGCTCCCAGGAGCTATTACACTGATTCAGTTCCATACTTCTAGGTGCCATTAGTTATGGAATTCTTATTGGTTTACTGGGAATCATTAGCCAGAAACTAGTCCCCTTAAAGATGTGCAGGGAACGGTGGCACTCTGAACATCTTTCATTTAAAGTTACCTCTGCCACCACCAGGGAAAGCACCCAGAAAGTCAATTATACAAAATGGACTACTGCATAGTCAGAAAGAGGCAGCAGTCTCAAAACAGCCCAAAAGAACTCCCCCCAACAATGTAAACAAACTATAAAAAATTTGTGAAACTTTGAAACCACCTTTTCCCTTGTTTGGGGGGAGGGAGGCAAACCATCCCAGCTGGCCTATTCACCCTAGTTCTTCTGATGATAAACCCAATGTCCTGCGGGAGGGAGGGTGTCAGGGAGCCTCCGGAACTCGCCCAGAAATTGGAGTTTCATTACACTTAATGGTGAATTCCTGGGGGGGGGGGGGGGGGGTTGCCGCTTGAGGTTCCCTGAAGCTAGCTACCCACAGAGAAGAAAAAAGGTTACACACCTGGGAGAAGGAAGCACCGCAGGCAACCAGACAAGAGAGACCAATGGTCGCAAACCATGACCCAAGTTCACACAAAGCCACAAAAGACTGAGAATATCCACAAGACACCCAGCTGCTAGGACCCTGTGCGACTACCAAAACACCCACACTCAAAGAATGGCCCAAGAATGAGAAGCAAATAGCGCCTAAAGAATGGCCTACAAAAGCACATCAAGGCATGAGGGGTAGACTGCAGACTGGCTAGAGCCCCAAAGAACCACGGATGGCAAACCCCCCAGTTGAAACAGGGAACCACAGGGAAGCAGTCCGAATGGAGCGGATCCCCGAGCCCCAAAGAGCCAAGGATGGCAGACCCCCTGGTTGAGACAGTGAAACACAGGGCAGCAGTCCAAATGGAGTGGATCACTGAGCCCCCAGGAACCTGAATCCTCTGCAGCACTAGCCATACTACTGCAAAGTCCCGCATCGTGCTATGAGAGAGACACATGGACAGCGCCAACGCCACTGACTGAACTGGTGAGCACTGGTCACAATGCCCCAGCCAACTGATGAGGCATCTGTGAACACATCAAGTGGGAGAGGAGGAAGGTGCCATGGCATCGAATCCCGAAAAATCCAAAGAGGAAGCTGGTAACTGGCTTATGGATTCCAGGGGTTCAACCCAGCGATCGCAAAAGAGGCTGCTCCTAAGGTACCAGAACAGCCTCCGAAGTCAAACCCTGCCCAGTGGATAAACCAGAAGAGCAAAGTACAGGTTCCCGCACAGCTGCTCGAACAACCACCTAGTGACCACCACTAAAACAGCCGACGGTGGGACAGCAACCGTAGCAAGTCCGTGGGAGGGAGAGAAAGGGACGCAGTCCGAGAATCCCACACAAGACCCTGCCAAGTTCAAAGGCCCAGGGATCGGACCATCTGGGAATTTCCCCAGTGCACCAGGAACAGGAACCTGGCAAGCTGGGAAAGAGCCAAATCCGTGGCTAGCAGACAAACAGACTGGCTGGGAGCCCACACCAACCAGTCATCGAGGTAGGCCAAGACCCGAAGACCGAGCAGACGAAAACGGACCACTATGACCCAAGTCAAACGCGTAAAAACATGAGGTGCCAGATCGACCTGAAAGGGAGACAACGGAAGTGGCAAGCACGATGCCCCATGACAAAACCTAACCAACCACTGAATCTCAGATGGAAAGGGAAGGGCCAATACACGTCCCTGAGGTCCAGGGGAAATCATCCACAAGCAAACCCACTCTGATGGAGGACAGAAAGGAGTGAAAGGAGCCCCCCTCCCCAAAAAAATAAAAAAGGAAGGAAGGGTCGCCTAACACCACTGAAGGCCGTAAGAAACGACAATTAAAGCCCATGAATCGTGGGACTAGGTGTTAACAAAAGAGCGAGCCTCCCCCCACTGCCCCAACAACGGGACTACCTGCAAAAGGGCCGACGCAAACTCAGAGATGCCGACCTTTGCACTGAGTGAACACCGCGCCGACCAGGTGAAGAAGGGATCAAGGAGCTCACTGACTCTCAAACTGGCCCCAGAGGCCTACTATAACCAAATGAGGCCCCAAGCCCTGGCACCACCTTTCTGAAAATCTTGCAAGAGCAGAAGCCGCTGACAAAACCGAGCAACACAGTCCTCCGGGAGCAACAGAGGACAAAACAGGGAAGAAGACTTGGAAGCAAGGGCCCAAGCCGAAGCTAACGACAGGATTAGCATAGCCTGTCGATACACAAGTTAATAGGTTAAAAACATAGAAACTGCCTCCCAAAAGATCGCCACAAACAGTTGCAGCAAGGCAAACAACCATGGAGCAGCAGAGACAGACCCCCCAGACCCAGTGCTCCCACATCTTCCAAAATCCAATTCAAAGACAGCTCCAGAAGACGAAGCAAAGGCAAGGCAGCGGACAAAATACAGATATTCTGAAGTCATCCGCCGTCAAAGCAGCCAAAAAAGTGGGAACCTGACCAACCAGCTGGACCAGACCAATATCATGAGGCACTCATTGAGATATTCCAGAGCCCCCCCCCCAAGAACATCAGCAACACCGTGGAAACATCCCACCACTCAAACGTGCAGGCACGACAAAACCCACACCAAGCCCGAAGAAAGAAAAATTTGCCAGCCAGGAAACTCTAGAACCACAAAATCCTCCCTAAGAAGAGGAGAGGAGCCATACTGAAAAGAAACCAGATCCAGCACCAAGGCATAAGCCAGGTCCCATAGGAGGTTAGCATTGAAAGCCTCCCTGATGGCAAAGGCATTCATAAAGGAAGACTGACGGTTGCATGAAGAATTCCTGCTTGATGGGGTTCTGGGAGTTTTTCTACTCTCCAAGCCCGGTTCCAGGCTTGACTTGTGAGAGCTTGGGCCACCAGGCTGTTGCTTGGAGCGGCCCGCAGGCCCACATATCCACCACAGCTCATTTGGTCTGGCACTCCTTAAAGAAAACTATCTAGTTTTCTCTTGAAGATGTTCACGGTTGTTCCGGCAATATTTCTTATGCTCGCTGGGAGGATGTTGAACAACTGTGGACCTATGATGGTAATACAATATTCTCTGATTGTGCCTACAGCACCCCTGCTCTTCACTGGTCCTATTATGCATTTTCTTCCATATCGTTCACTCCAGTAAGTTTTTATTTAACTGTGCAGATTTGGGACCTGGCCCTCCAGAATTCTATGTATATATTATTTGACACCTCTCTCGTCTCCTTTCTAGTTAATACATTTGGAGAACTTTGAGACTATCCCAATAATTTAGGTGCTTTATTGCATCTATGTATGTCATATATGTTCTCTGTATTCCCTCTATTTCAGCAATCTCTCCTGCTCTTAATTGGGCAGTAAGTACTGAGCATTACTCAAGACGGGAGAGCACAAGTGATTTGAAGAGTACAGCCATTGTGATGGGATCCCTGGATATGAATGTTCTCGTAATCCATCCTATAATTTTTCTGGCTGGCGTAATATTTGCTTGGTTATGCTCCCTAAACGTTAGGTTGTCAAACATCATTATTCCAAAATCCTTCACATGCTGTTTTCCTACTATGGACAGATTTGATTGCATTTTGTACCTTGTATTATGTTTAAGGGCCTCATTTTTACGATGTTGATAAGAGTTCTCTCTCAGCAAACCTATTGCTAAATAGTTTGCCTTTGTCTACCCTGTCAATTCTACTGAAAATTTTGTAGGTGGTGATTCATATCTTTTCTAACTCTTCTGTTTTCCAGGGTCAAGAAGTTTAATTCCTGTAGCCTTTCCTTGTAACTCATACCTCTTAGCTCTGGGACTGGCAAACCTCCGAATCTCCTCTAAATTAGTGGTTTGATAATGGTGCATAAACATGTACAGTACTGTATACAGTTATGTGAATACAGTGTGAATATTTGAAAAAAAAAAAAAAAGTTTTATTTATTGTTCAAAGACTATAGTGTTGTCCGCATATTAGTAACATGAATATATTTGTGTATATCGATGTTCCACACATTTTATTATAGAAATTTTCATAAAGACACACTATTGCATAATATGACTGCAAAAATTCAGTAAGAAACTAAATCAAGGACACTGAAATAAATCACTTTAAATATATTGGTGGCAGCTCCTGCCATTCACCAAGCAACCTCCTCGAGGCATCTGCTGAAATCCTTCCACTATGGCCAAAATAAATTACATTAATTTTTTACCATGATCAGGGAATGCATTTTAACAATATTAGAACAAATTTTGAATTTTTGTCTTGCACACAAGGGAGTGGTCATATAATACAGGCACACAGTGCAGGGGTTAATGCTCCTAATGTTCGTTAGACCTAAGGATTCTATATATTTTTTTTTTTTTGAGATATATACAAGAGTTGTTACATTCTTGTACATATGGTTATCATTCACACTAGTAACAGCTGGCAATCGCTTGTCATATTGGAAAAATCCAGAAAGCCATTGTTTGCTTTCTGGGAATTAGTACAAAAATAGGCACCATGTCAAGGGCATCACTGCCCATTTACTGATGGTCATGCTAGGAACCATATAAATGTAAAATTGCAAGGAGTTTTATGGACCTGGAAGTTATTGGTGATCAGAAATCTATTACAAATAGTTAACATAAAAATTCAGTCTTAAACTTTGACATGTTCAACCTCACTACGGGCAAAGTAAAATTAAAATTCCCACCAACAGAAATGTCTTACAAAATAG
>NC_091175.1:5347784-5367784 GCF_040958095.1 Procambarus clarkii | reverse complement strand
CTATCCCCCACTGTCCTCCCCCAGCCCTACACTAGCCCACACTGTCCTCCCCCAGCCTCACACTAGTCTCTTAAGTGCCACAGATGGACTGTGATCGCTCAGCACACTAGTTAATGAACACTTAGTGCCAGTAGGCCAAGTATGAAGACAACCTGGCCAAGCATTACGACAACCTGGCCAAGCATTACGACAACCTGGCCAAGCATGAAGACAACCTGGCCAAGCATTAAGACAACCTGGCCAAGCATTACGACAACCTGGCCAAGCATTACGACAACCTGGCCAAGCATTAAGACATCCTGGCCAAGCATTAAGACAACCTGGCCAAGCATTACGACAACCTGGCCAAGCATTAAGACAACCTGGCCAAGCATTACGACAACCTGGCCAAGCATTAAGACAACCTGGCCAAGCATTACGACAACCTGGCCAAGCATTAAGACAACCTGGCCAAGCATTACGACAACCTGGCCAAGCATTAAGACAACCTGGCCAAGCCACAGCCAGGCCAGATCAGGCCGGGCCGGGCGCCGGGGCCCAAGAGGTATGCAGTCATCACCACCAACAACAATACCCATATTTACACACACGCGTCTACGCCGGAAACCAACAGTGTATTCAGGCGGCCCAGGCTGGCGCTGTCGAGCCTCCCTCCCCCCCTCCAGAGAGAGGGGAGAGGGGGTGAGAGAAACCCCAGGGAGACGCCGGGAGGGGACGCAACAGTTGGGCTCTTGTCTTGAGGGTGAGGGAGACGGGGGCGCTTAGCAAGGAGGAGTGTGGCGGAGGCCAGCAGGAGACGGCGGGCCCCGGGAGCGCCGAGGGGCGCAACATGTCCTTCATATTGGTGTGATGGACCATGTGGCCAGCACACTATGATGCTCTTAACATATGTTGGGGATATATGGGGACAGGTGTTGCGAATGTATGGGGAGGGGGTGTTGCGAATGTATGGGGAGGGGTGTTGAGAATATATGGGGAGGGGGTGTTGCGAATGTATGGGGAGGGGTATTGAGAATGTATGGGGAGGGGTGTTGAGAACATATGGGGAGGAGGGTGGGTGTTGGGCATATATGGGTGAGAGGTGTTGAACATGTATAGAAGGGGGGAGGAGTGTGGGGAATATAAAGGGGTAGTGTTGCGTGTGCGCTCTAGTCTCTGCAATTTGTGAGAGTTAACAAGCAACGCCGCAGTGTAGAGTGCATAATAATGAATGTCTGGCAAGCAGACAAACCAAAAGTAAAAATAAATAAAAATAAAATAAGTGTTTATGGAAACACTAGCGGAGTATCACATGATGAGAGCCAGCTCGTCCTCCTAAGGATTCCCAACGTCGAGAAACTCTCGTATTTAAGTGCCCTTATCCTAACCTACCCGAGGACCGAAATCAGAAAATGGGACAGTAAGTCAATTTCGCGAGCCGTTGCCATTTTCTAGTACAGCGATTTTTGGCCCTAGGTGGAGTGTACGTCAATGTTTGATGTATTAGGAAGCCGGGTTGCATAGTGAGTGGCGGGGTAAAGGTAGGCGGTGAGCTGGAACACAAACACAGCTGCCCAAGATGGTAAGGTAGGCGGTGAGCTGGAACACAAACACAGCTGCCCAAGATGGTAAGGTAGGCGGTGAGCTGGAACACAAACACAGCTGCCCAAGATGGTACTGCGTGGAGAAAACTCCCCCTTAAAGTTTAAGCCCACGACAAAGGCTATACCAACACTGTGCTACAACACAAACAACAATATAAAGTCAAGTTGTAAGTAGCTGTCACGACTGCAAGAAAAATGACAGATTGGATAACAAGGACCTTCCAAATAAGAGATGCCATACCAATGATGATACTTTTCAAGACACTAGTGCTCTCTAGAGTGGAATATTGCTGCACTTTAACAGCCCCATTCAGAGCCGGAAAAACTGCTGACCTAGAGAGCGTGCAAAGATCCTTTACCGCGAAGAATTCACTCTAAAAGTAATTTTAATTATTTAGACCGATTTAAAGTTCTAAATCTGTATTCTCTAGAGAGCAGACGAGAGATATCTGCTTGCTGGGGTTCTGGGAGTTGTTCTACTCCCCAAGCCCGGCGCCGGCACTTAGAGAAAATTATCTAGTTTTCTCTTGAAGCTGTCCACGGTTGTACCGGCAATGTTTCTTATACTCGCTGGGAGGACGCTGAATAACCGCGGACTTCTGATGTTTATACAGTGTTCTCTGATGGGCCTATGGCACCCCTGCTCTTCACTGGTTTTATTCCCCATTTTCTTTCATATCGTTCATTTCAGTACGTTGTTATTTTACTTTGTAGATTTGGGACCTGGCCCTTCTTGGAGAAGGAGGCATGAGGTGGGAGGCATGGGGTGGGGGTTGGGGAGGGAGGCATGGGGTGGGGGTTGGGGAGGGAGGCATGGGGTGGGGGTTGGGGAGGGAGGCGTGGGGTGGGGGTTGGGAGGCATGGGGTGGGGGTTGGGGAGGGAGGCATGGGGTGGGGGTTGGGAGGCATGGGGTGGGGGGTTGGGGAGGGAGGCATGGGGTGGGGGTTGGGGAGGGAGGCATGGGGTGGGGTTTGGGGGTTGGGGAGGGAGGCATGGGACGGGGGTTGGGGAGGGAGGCAGAAGAGGGGCCCAAAATAGCAAGGTTTGGCCCATCAATCGGATGACAGACTAATTATACCCACCTGAGTCACCACTACGGATAATACACTTTCACTCCCAGCACCCCTACCCCCGGTGTCCCCCCCCCTGCCACCACCATACACCCCCCTGCCACCACCATACACCCTCACCTGCCACCACCATACACCCTCACCTGCCACCACCATACACCCTCACCTGCCACCACCATACACCCTCACCTGCCACCACCATACACCCTCACCAGCCACCACCATACACCCTCACAAGCCACCACCATACACCCTCACCAGCCACCACCATATACCCTCACCTGCCACCACCATACACCCCCCGCCACCACCATACACCCCCCCCCAGCCACCACCATACACCCCCCCCCCCAGCCACCACCATACACCCACCTGCCACCACCATACCGTCCAGTGTTGCGTGGTGTAGTACCTGTGTACTTGTTGATGACTTTTATTACAGTCTTGTGGATATCCCCCCCCCCTCTGTAATCCTGCAGGGGTTCTATCTCCCTGTTCCTCTCTCTCTTATATGTTCAACTCTGTTTCTGCCTTCCTCTAAAAAAATCAGTAACATCATACTGGTTTCCTATTCTATAACGCTGTGTACCTCTAACATGGAGTTCTGAGCACTGAAGATTGTAACATTTGTTTCATTATTGAAATTTGGATAATTTAGGGTGGAAGTATCTGCACTCTGTTCCAAAATGGCATGCATCCCCTCCCCATCCTGCATTTAAGAGGATGCATAAAAGTGCATCTTTGCACCTTTTGAACCGTATTTGCATATTCCCTGTGCATAGTATTTGCAAATATTCTATTTTGTTATTTTTTCCGGTTGTTTATACCTGTGCTTGTCTTGGTCACCTCTTTACTTGAGACATCTCCATTTTTTGTCCTAATTTCTTCGTTTACGCATTCTTTCTCACTGTTGCTCTCGTTGCTAACATTACCAGGCTGTGCAATATGGCTGCTGTTTTGTACCACAATACCTTCTCCCTCCACAGGTTCTCTGCACTACCCGTTCCAGAGTTTTGGTCACTGTCCAGTTTTGCTTTTTCACAGTCGACATATATCGCTGGTAGCTTTTCTGTGAATGTTAATCTGTGTGCCTCAGGTATGATCATCAGTTGGGTTATGTTTTCTCATATTAACCTGTCATTATTGCAAGTCCAGTATATTCCTCGTCTGTTTGTGCATGTTGTAGATAATGCTGCACAGCTCAGGTGAACTCTTGTGTTACAGATGCAACACTTGACGCCTACAATACGTCTTCCAAATGCTTCACAACACTTGCCACACACCTCCATTGTCTTATGCATTGTATTTGTGCTTCATAATACGTATCCCTTCTTGTCCTTAGTATTTTACATGTATAATATATGTACATATATATAATATATGTATATATTTATATGCTTAAACTTTATGGACAGGAAGGTAGAGGAAGGACAGTCCCCGGCATTGACTAATTTACAATAGAAGCCGTTTCCTGTGAAGGAGTGCTGGTGAGTGGCTGGAGCAGCGGTAGCAACCATTGCAAGTTGTGGAGCAATATGTCGCATACCTGCATATACTTCGTCGGAACGGCCGACAGATGTAATTATTGCATTATCATCCAACACACCAAGTTAACTCTACACCAGACTTTTCGTCATGTGATCCATGAGCGGCGCAGACTCGTGTTTGGACATTACTTCAAGTTAAGTAGTAACGTAATCTTAAGAGGCACCAACCAGTGACTACACAAGTGTGACATGACTTATAGCGTCAAGCACACATGTAAGTATACCTGTGGGAAGTGGCATGTATCCCTGGTGGATACATGCCATGATGAACAGTGGTGTTCATCGCCAGTGGTAACATTACACCACCACCACACCCTGGCCGTGGGGAGGAGACCGCACGCCGCCGCCGTCCCCACCAGCTACGCCACAGCCTGACGTCAGGTGTCACCGCCCCTCGTCTCTCTCACTGTCCACAAGGCGCCGCTGGTGTGTCCAGCCTCCCGCCAGTGACTCCCATACAGGCATACACACCGCCACGAAGGGAACTGTGTTACAGCACCGCAGCCCTCCAGTAAACTCTCCGCACATTAGTACAAAAGTTGCGGAACCAGCTGCCAGACCACCTGTGGAGCTGCTGGTTTTCTGCCAGAGATTTACAACTGTTCAACGTCATTAGTCGTCTTTCTGCATGTAGATCTGTGAGAGTTACAGCTAACACTGTGGAGAGAGGCGAGGGTTGGGGTAGGGGAGTGAGTGAGTGAACACCTGGCTGAGGTGTGCGGTGGTGTCCTGTTGCTCCAGCAGCCCCGTCTCGCTCACCGCCCCACACCTCAACCTCTACACACTCACTCACTCACCATCCTGCCTCTCATTATTACTATTCTCTTCCATCGCCACGTATTGTCATGCTCACTCACTGTCCCACTTATATTATTTCCATTGACTTATTGTGCATGTAACTGAGTAACCCGACTGAGCACCCACCACACGTCCTCTTCTGCATACTGGCAGTGATTGGAGATTGGAGACTGATCGTCTTAGCAATGTTTAGTGAGGGGTTCTTCCCTGAGGGAGATTGTTATGGAGCTGTCAGCTGTCAGCCTTGTTCTTCTGAAGCGACTTATCTTCGTATGAAGCTAAGGCAGAGTAATCAAGCCCAAGTGTATTACCATATGTTACTGAATAAACTTAAGCATTATGCTTGTCCTTCCGTCAAACCTAACTCCAAAAACATTGCTATTCGCCACTGGTAACTTGTGCACCTGTACTGCGCTAGCCCTCACATTAATCTATAAATAGCAGTCGCCGTGGCACAGCGGCTAGACACTCGCCCCGCGCTTCGCGAGCGATTTGCCCTCGGTTCGTATCCTTGCCTGGGATGACTGACCAGGGGCCAAATTTACGAAAGCACTTACGAACCTGTACATCTTTTCTCAAACTTTGGCGGCTTTATTTCCAATTATTAAACAGTTAATGAGCTCTGAAGCACCAGGAGGCTGTTTATAACAACAACAGTTGAATGGGAAGTTTTCATGCTTGTAAACTGTTTAATAAATGTGACCAAAGCCGTCATAGATTGAGGAAAGATGTACACGTTCGTAAGTGTTTCCGTAAGTGCTTTCGTGAATCTGGCCCCAGGCGCCAATCCTTAACTGTACGCCTCTGTTCACCCAGCAGTGAATGGGTACCTGGTTGTTAAACGATTTGGCGGGTCGTATTCCAGGGAATAACAGGATGAAGGACTTGCCCGAAACGCTATGCGTGCTTGTGACATTACGAGAATGTAAGAACTCTTGTATATACTGTATATAGAGCAATAAAATAAAGTGAAGAGGACCTTGAAGGATCAAGTTTTACATTAAGGAAATCTGAGAAGCAGTGACACAGGGCCTAGCGAGCACCTATGACAGAGGCCTACTCCGCCAGGCGCCCACACAGCCTACTGCACCAGACACCCACACAGCCTACTGCACCAGACACACACACAGCCTACTGCACCAGAGGCACACACACAGCCTACTGCACCAGACACACACACACAGCCTACTGCACCAGACACCCACACAGCCTACTGCACCAGACACACACACACAGCCTACTGCACCAGACACACACACACAGCCTACTGCACCAGACACCCACACAGCCTACTGCACCAGACACACACACACACACAGCCTACTGCACCAGACACCCACACACAGCCTACTGCACCAGAGGCACCCACACAGCCTACCGTTGCTGATCCAGTCTTGGTTGTCTCTGACCACCTGTCGCCCACATGCACATTGGTCAGGAACACTTAGTATCCCACCCCAAAGTTCACTGCCCCCCCCCTTCACCCAGCGCCCCCTACCTTGTGCTTGTCCAGGGATAGCCGCCCCCCTCCCCGGCTACACACCTGACCAGGCTTGGGCACTGGCTGTACCAGTCAACGCTCTCATTCGTAACCTATTAGATACATTTTGTCTTAACTTTTAATTCTCTCTGTATACGTGAAAATGTAAACATCAATATTGAGCAACGCGCGCGCACTCTCAGCACTCAACCATCATCAAACAAGCAGAGATGTGATCAATGAGTGTGAGGGAGGAGGAGGAGGAGGAAGGGTGAGTGTTGACAGCACCTGACCCACTCACTCCTCCAGCTGGCACATGAAGTAGAGAGTCACAACCCGCACTAACCCGCCCAAAACACACACACAAGATACTCACTACTTGGCACAGTCTATGAGCTGGTACTCGTTAGCACGCTCGTAGCAGGCCTGTACTCCCTTGTCCTTCCACAACATCTCGGTGTGTTCGTAGAATTCCTCCGGGTAGTCAAAGTCTTTCTGCGAGGCCACGTCCTGGATGTAGTCGACGCGGAACTGGTGGGCTGGGTTTTTCGAGCGCTATTGGGGGCGTTAAGGTAGACATATTGCCGGTGATGGTCTGTGGAAGAGGAGAGGAGGCAAAGCGTCAGCTGGCGGGCTCTACTCCCACTACTACTCCTCGCACTACTGACTAAACGGCAGCAGGGGTCCAGTGCCAGGGGAATATGAGGAAGAGGGAGGAGTGAAATGTGAGGCAGAGGAGTGAAACATGAAAGGGAGGGAGTAAGGGAGGAGAGAAATATGAGGTGAAAGGGGTCAAATGCGAGGGAGCAACTCACAAACACAATGGCGATAAGGTCAATATATACAACTGTAGGTTCACCCATGTCATCAGCCTGTCTTCCCTGTCAGTTGTCTCCCCCCCCCCCCCGCCCCCCAACACACACGTGGTGCTCGTGGTACACACCAGACACACAATGGTGCGAGAGCGAAGGAGCAGTGTTTACAGGTTGAGGTGGTGGCAGTAATTCCACCATGTGCTCGCATACAGCTCACAATGTAAACAACACTATTCGCCAGCAGGGTTTGAAACCCGCTTAGCTCAACCCAACTGAGCCCAATACATCCTAACCTACGCTAATAGAGCCAAGCGTAACAACTGTGTATACCTTATGAACACATAGAAAACGAGCCTCGTGGAATAGTGTTATGTGGGAAACGAGCCTACCCTAAGTGGTCACTAATTACTCTTATTGGCCGGGTCAGGGGCCAGGGATCTAACTACCCAGCCCCGCGGATTGCATCAAATTTTGATGGAAAGTGAAATTCTTTCACTTTCCATTAACAAATAACTGCATATCAAAAGACGCATAAATATACGCAGGCTAACAGTGTATTTAACATCTGAGGAGCAAAAGCCGATTTTTTTTATGAAATCATCAAAAACTGTTAATCAAACATTTTTATTTATATTACATCAAATAAATTAAATTGCATTAAACACAAAATAAAGGACATTCGGTTAAATAGAAAATTAATTACTCTAAATACCTCGTGTATCAAATTCTTAATACATCAGTAAACCGTAAGTAATATTAATGTCTTACTTTATAAGAGAATGACAAACATTTAAGTTGAGCCTATGAATTATTGATATATAAGTCTGGGACCAGGTACTAAGACATTATATTATTCATCGTCATATATGTGTGTGAGTGTATATATTACTGACAGTTGAGAGGAGACACCTAGTTGTGCTTGCGGGGGTTGAGCTCTGCTCTTTCGCCCCGCCTCTCAACTGTTACTAACTCCCCCCCCCCCACCCACCAGATATATGGCGTCATGTATGGAAAGTGTACATTCTTTCCTTTCTCACCGCCTTCCTCACCCTGCATATTAATAGGTCATATACCACTTTCCTACATCTTAAGGTTAGCCTTTAACATTGCTAACAGACACGCCATTTTGAGAAAACTTGCTAAAATGAATGTTGCCGGATGGCTTCTACGGCGGATAAGAGGCTATCTATCCAACAGGAATTCATCTGTACTGTTCCAAGGGCATAGGAGTGTAACTAGAGATTTTGACCTTGGCACTCCACAGGGAGGTGGTGTCAGTCTTACTCTGTTCAACGTGTTAACCAATGCACTCCTAAACTCAGTAACTATGAGTTTAGGAGTGCATGAGCCATGAGGTGTCCTCGGGTGCCCCCGTACAACTAAATTACTAAACATGAGGAAGGAACTGAATATTTCACGTGTAAGAGATCATTTCACTGAAATTAATGCTTTAATTGGTATCAAGACGCTTAGGCTAACCCACCCTAGCCCCTGCACTGAAGCCCTCCAAGCCTTCTTTCTTGAAGGTCAGCATCTCTCCAATGGATTACCAAAAACTGCCACTGTGCTCAGAATGTATAATACTCATCTTCTCTTCCAAGAGAGACAACAACGACACTTTCCTGCCCCATGGGAGATCATCCCTTTTCAAATTATTGTCTCCCCACATTTCACACCCAAGAAGCTGATTATGATCAACCTCATGCTTCGATATGAAGCAAAGTACAATGCTTTAAGCCAAATTTGTGCTTTGGTCAGCGAGCGCTCCTTCCTTGCACGAGTTCCACGGTGCACTGGAAGTGCGTGCAGTTGTTGTGACCCCGAGAAATGGTTCCTACTATGAGTGTGGAGCGGTATAAATAACTGGGCCTTCACTCCTAAAACATAATTGGTTGCCATAATCCTTGCACTCGAGCGCGTATATGAATCCAAAGTTAACACGCTAATTGTAAGTGACTCCTTGACTGCCCTCAACTCCCTAAGGCACAACTGTGATATGCGTTGTGTCTGAAGCTAGCACATATAATGAAATAATCAATGATGGAGTCAGTATCTTCTGTGGATTCCTTCCCATATTGGTCTCCGAATGTATGATAGAACTGATGAGTTGGCCAAGACTTTTCTGGGAGTTAGCAGCATCTGCCGATGTAGATTTGACTAAATGTAAACTCCGTCAACAGAACTATTCGCATACTTTGCGTCATTATATAATGGAAAGTGAAAAAATCGCGGAAATCAGAGATAACACCATCAATGGAGTCCAAGAAATGTGTAAGTTCTTCATTCATAATGATGTATTGCCAGGAATCTTAGCCAAGTATCCAAAATTTCCTTACTGTAGGTGCAGCCTGCACATGACAAGCTGCCGCCCCAGTTGGGTGGGTGTGCAGCAAGACTAGTAACTGTGTGACTCACCATAGATGTAAAGTGCCTTGTATAGTTACTGTTTTGAGCCTCTTGTTGAATCACTTGTTATAAAAACGATTATTGATTATGTATTCATTGGGCTGGACGGTAGAGCGACGGTCTCGCTTCATGCAGGTCGGCGTAATTCCCGACCATCCAAGTGATTGGGCACCATTCCTTTCCCCTCGTCCCATCCCCAAATCCTTATCCTGACCCCTTCCCAGTGCTGTATAGTCGTAATGGCTTGGCACTTTCTCCTGATAGTCCCTTTTCCCCGCCTTCACCTAGTTGTGCTTGCTGGGGTTGAGCTCTGCTCTTTCGGTCCGCCTCTCAACTGACAATCAATCAACTGCTACTACTTTTTTTCATGTATATATATTTGTGTAGTAGGCATCCTTCAGTCTCGGGAGACTATGGAGTTGCGCTCTGGTTGCTCTCCTGGGCGCAAAGCCTGGGTGGGTCGAAATGTAGAAGCTGTTACCCATGCAGCCGGTCCCCCCCCCCCTCTCCACGTTGCTGAAATTATCCAATGGAAAGGCGACGCCAATACACATGGTTCCAGCACCGTCGCTGGAGCTGCCAGAACGAGGTCGAAGTCAACACCGAACTGCCTTAGTGGCTCCAACTCCGGATTTTCCTCGAGGTTGACTCCTGAAGCCTTTCCCAAAAGTGGCGGAGGTATGGCCGCAAGGCAGTGGAGGTTTAGAATCAGGGTTTTCCTTCCCCTAGATGAGCTGCTTTCCCAGGCTAACGAGTCCCATCTACCCGGAGCAGCTGGTTTTAAGATGCCAGAGGCACGCCACGTATTTGTGTACATGGATGTACAGTATATATATGTACCTGTGAATGCAAGTAACATTAACAATTGTTTAACTAGCTTAAGAAAATCGTCACTTGCTTAGCTAAACGAATTATGAGGTTCAGTTCATGAACCCATTATGTGCCTCTGTAACCCCTTTCTGCCCCACTGCCCACACGATGAGTATCCTACATAGGTATAGAGCCTACTGGGCTCTTATCATATTTACATTTGAAACTGTGTATGGAGTCAACCTCCACCACATCACTGCCTAATGCATTCTATCTGTTAACTACTCTAACACTGAAAAGTTCTTTCTAACGTCCCTGTGGGTACTCAGTTTCCACCTGTGTCCCCTTGTGAGCATACCACCCGTGTTAAACAGTTTATCTTTATCTGTAGGTAAATACAACTAGGTGAATACACGCACAAAAAGTCAAGGGTGTTTTTCTCCCCTCGCCACGTGCCCGGGGCAGCCTCGCCACGTGCCCGGGGCAGCCTCGCCACGTGCCCATATCCACTGGCACATATCAAATTCCTTATCCAAGAGGCCATGGTTCCTTACCGAGGGGCGCACGTTCCAGGAGGACACGACAGAGGGCATCACCAGCACCAAGTGTTGGGATTAGCGAGGGGAAGAAATAGTGTAGAAGAGAGGAGAGGGAGTTGAGAAGAGAGTAGAAAAGCAAGAGGAGAAAAAGAGTGGAGAAGAGAGAGATTGAGAGAGATTGAGAGAGGAGAGAGAGAGAGAGAGAGAGAGAGAGAGAGAGAGAGAGAGAGAGAGAGAGAGAGAGAGAGAGAGAGAGCAAGCAAGCAGGGAATGGTGGGGTGGGTTGGGTGCATGAGTGAACGGGTCACGAGGTCAGGACAAAGTCAAGGATTCATTTTCAGGAGAGGTTATCAGGTGTGGGGCGAGGTTGTCAGGGGAGGACAGGCGGTCAACTGAGGCTACACTAAGAGGCTGTAAGGTGAGGCGAGGCCGAGCAGTGAGGCTACACTAAGAGGCTGTAAAGTGAGGAGAGAGGCCGACCAGTGAGGCTGCAAGGTGAGGAGAGAGGCCGACCACTGAGGCTACACTAAGAGGCAGTAAAGTGAGGAGAGAGGCCGAGCAGTGAGGACCTAAGATGTAGTGAGGTGGGACGATAGGCCACAAGAGTGGTGGTACCTTAACCATACACAAGTTAAAAGTCCCGCTCCTGTGCCACAACGGGCTCACCATAGCCCGTGCTACGGGCTAATGTGAGCTATCTAAGTACATAGTTATGACGTCGACCAAGCTAACGAGGCGCTTGACCTGTCATCTTCAATCCGGTGCCCCTAGAAATCACATGAGACAAGCCCATGACATCACCCTAACAAGAGAAATGCTGAATAAAAACACTTGTATAATAGACAAAACCCAAGATGTAAGTAGATTACAAATTCTTGAAGCAATCCACCATGAATACCCAAATCACGGAACTATTTACTCTACCCACCATGAGAGTAAGAACAAGACCGAAACATAACGACGCCAACACAGAAGACAAATTATATATATATAATATATATATATATATATATATATATATATATATATATATATATATATATATATATATATATATATATATATATATATTGGTGTATACTGGCAGCAGGTTTTCTTTCAAACATGTTTCATTGAATATGACCGCATATTCTGTATTTATTATTTTCTGGTTTAGGGCTTCTATCCCTCTAACTATTTTCTTAGCATCAGGGCTTAATTGAAATAGGAGTTCTCCAAAACTCATTTTCGTACTTTTAAGGTGAAGAAAAGAAGTGATTTACTATAGAGTGTATTACACTTATATAATTTGCACAACGTTTCGAACCTCCATGGTTCATTCTCAAGTGGAGGTTCGAAACGTTGTGCAAATTATATAAATAAGTGTAATACACTCTATAGTAAATCACTTCTTTTCTTCACCTTAAAAGTACGAAAATGAGTTTTGGAGAACTCCTATTTCAATTAAGCCCTGATGCTAAGAAAATAGTTAGAGGGATAGAAGCCCTAAACCAGAAAATAATAAATACAGAATATGCGGTCATATTCAATGAAATATATATAATATATATATATATATATATATATAATTTTCACAGCCAAATAAGTTCTCACACAAATGTTAAGGATCTAATATTACATCATAAGATTTATTACTTGAAACTAAATAATAATGTAATTTTGAAAGCCTGTTTTAGTAATTAAATGTACTGGTAAAATTACACAAACACATTCATCTTGGATTACATTTTTCCATGACGTGAGTCCCCAAGTATGACGCCTCCATAATTACAAGCTTAGCAACGACTTGCAGCGAAAAGTTTGTGTCCTATTTGGCGGCCTTACCCTTACCTAAGTTTCACAATTCAGCTATTTGGTAGCTGCAATTTCATCAGAATACCATTTACACACAACAAGCTATAACAACGTGGCTGAAAATTAGATGCCTAACCCACACATGAAAAGAATGGAAATTCCGATCACTTATCAAGTCGTGTAAAGAAATTGTAGACTCACTATAAGGCCAGAGGGAAGGTGAGGTGAAAAGCAGAGAATTAAACATAAGAATAAACGAAACTGCAGAAGGTCTAATGATGAAGAGGAATATAATTAAAAACAGACAAAAATACAAAAAACTGAAGCGAAAGGAGAGTATAGAGGGGTAAAAAACTGTCAGATTACGCTTGCTAAGAAGGTTAAAATATTTAACTATGTACTGAGAACAAGCACATACAGAGTAGTGTACTATGTACACATACACATGTAGTGTACTATGTACACTACATCAGTACACCTCAGCTCGTCAGAGGGGGCAGAGGTGTTATTTCTCAAAATGAGGGAAGACATACGAGGGTTGTTATAATAAATGACAGGACGAATTGATCACTGCAAGGTTTGAAAGTCCTATCAGTTATATCTCGTATCACCTTCTCATCATTCCTGTATGTCTGAGTGAATGTATTTTTATAATACACCACAATGTCTTCTCTTGGGGGGCCGATTTTCCATCCCAGGGGCCTGATTATCCTCAGTCAGATGGCGGTCTAGCTTCTTTCTTACGATTTCGTCGAATTCTGCATTGCTGTAATCGTTGTTAAGAACAATTTGGCGGACTCATTATTGGAGAAGTATTTGAATTGTTCATTCAATTTGGCGGATTCAGATATATATTACTGAATGAGACCGAAAGGGTGAGATCAATTATTCTAGCACGAATCTTCTCTATTTCCCTAAATTTTTTTCACTTGAGAAGTTTAAAAATTAACGTTCCATAGTTAATTTTTAGATTTATTTGGCCCGACGCTAAGAGATGCGTTTCATTAACTCGTGATAGCATTAGACCAACCACTTGGGCTGGACAGTAGAGCGACGGTCTCGCTTCATGCAGGTCGGTGTTCAATCCCCGACCGTCCAAGTGGTTGGGCACCATTCCTTACCCCCGTTCCATCCCAAAACCTTATCCTGATCCCTTCCCAGTGCTATACAGTGGTAATGGCTGGGCGCTTTCTCCTGATAGTTCCTTCCTTCGTAATAGCATTATCACAGGCAGTTTGAATAACAAAAAAAAAAGAGGCAAATTAGAATAAGAATGGCGCTCCCTCTATAGGCAAAACAAGAAAACAAATAGAAGAACGTTTCAAACGCTCCACTCTATCCCAACAACGACGAGGAATATGTAGGGAAATAGGAATAATCGAGCCTAAGCTGCAAGAATCATATAACATCAAAGAGAGGCAATTAAAGAGAGCAAAAGACCATAAGTGAAAGAGAGAGGAACTCTAAATACTTTTTCACCCATGCAAAAACTAGAACAAAACCAACAGCCAGCGTTGGGCCCCCTACACAATGGTGAGGGAACTTTCACAGATGACAACAAAGAAGAATGCCGATTCTACAGTACGATGCTGTGTTCATTGAACCCCTGAACACATTGATGATCAATGATCCAAACGATTTCTTCAACGTCAGTGATTTTGTCCCATCAGCTCGTGGAGCATACTTGGAGAGGGTTTTGGGAGTTGGTGTACGCCCCAATCCTGATCTGTGGCCAGACTCGATCACTACGCCACTGTAGACGGGGACTAGTTTTGACTTCGGGATTCCTATTGTAGTCCCGACTTGTATAACTCCTATACAAGTCCAGCCTGGCCTCAGGCCAGTTTCGGGGAGTAGAAGAACTCCCAGAACCCTCTCCAGATATAGGCTCTCAATGCCTGGTGCTATTCAAATTGGGTGAAACAATCCAGGGCTAGGAATCTCCACGCACTTACACATCTACTTACGAACCTGTACATCTCTTCTCAATCTTGGCACAATGGATTACATTTACTAAACAGTTTACGAGCATCGAAACTTACCAATCAAATGCTATTGTAATAAGATGCCTCCTAGTGCCTCGGAGCTCAAACTATTTAATATATGTAAATAAAGCTGCCAAAGATTGAGAACAGATGTAGAGGTTCATAGGTACTTGCATAACTGCTTCATGAATGCAGGTCCTGGTTGCTAGCAACAAGGAGCCACCACAGGAGCCCTCCCGAATAGGTTCTGTAGCAGCAAACAATGATTAAAACACTCCATGGATTTTTGACAAGAAAAAGATGAATGATAAGACTCATAGTACTAATAATGGCCAGATATGGTTTACTCATTGCTTACCAAGATATGAAAATAATTTAAACAAATATCAGATAAAAATGGTTGCAAATGGCCTACACCCATCCTTACACTTTATACATCACAATTTGGACGTTTCCTTAGACTAGGACCTAATGAGCATCATCTTAGATGATGCTCATTAGGTCCTAGCATCATCTTAGAAGCATCATCTTAATGAGCATCATCTTAGAAGACTGGTCTTGCCTCAATCACTAAGACCAATATTTAGACAAACAACAGCTTGAGTAATGTCGATTTTAAATAAAAAAAGATAAAACTTTGTCAAGAAGACACACTCTGGAGAAATTAATACATTTTTTTAATACCGTAAAGTATTTAAGTTTTAAATCTGTACAATAAGAACTCTAAACTGTGAAATGGAAAGTTGCCTCAAGAAAAACAGACCTAAACATAAAACGGAGAGACCCCCCCCCCCAATGAGGATACATAATTAGGCAAGTTTTCATCATATCAGATCAAGAAAGGAATTCATGGACTAACATACATTAACAGAGTAGTTTGATGCGTACAAGAGATGCAATAAAAGTGCCATACTCACCTAATTGTGCTTACTGGAATACAGGTTCCAGAGTGTATTAGGCTCTGTCATATTTACATTAGAAGTGAGTCTGGAGTTTGCCTCCTGTAATTAGTGTTGGAAAAAGTAATGGTGATTGTGGAGATTGTGTGCGCGGGTGGAATACTGCAGGTTGTAGTGGTGGTGGTGATTGTAGATTTAGTAGTTGTGGTTCTAGTTGTAGTGATGATGGTAGCGGTGTTTGATATTCGAGTTTTGGTGGTGTTTGTCGTTATGGCAGTTATTAGAGGTGTATCGATATACTGGTATCCGTCTATTTGCGGTGGTATCTGCACAATTTCTGCCTATATGTTGACATTACCAGATGTTTATTATATAAATCGTCAATGGCCCAAATGCAACTATACGAAATTAAGTCAATGTGTTTTTGTTGTGGCAGAGAAGTAATGTTTCAACCGTTGTTTCATATGAGCATCCTTAACTGATAAAATAAAAAGTGTTTTGTTCGATTAAAATATCTGTTTAGGTACATCCACATTTATGTACATTTATTTGCGCTACACACACACACACACACACACACACACACACACACACACACACACACACACACACACACACACACACATCCACATTTTATGTCCATATTTAGACTTTTAGAGTCTAGGTAGCGCACTTGAGTTCGTTCTCGCAAAATCGGGAATTCCTGCTTCGAATATCAGATGGGGCAGATATGGTTGGGCATGTTTCCTGTCACTTAATGCCCTTGTTCACCTGCCTTGCGTTGGTTCCTGGGATCAACGTACCCGCGGCCCGGTGTCTGACCAGGCCTCTTGGTCGGTCTGGTCAACTAAGCTGTTGGACGCAGCTGTTCGCAACCTGACGTATGAATCACAACCTGGTTGATCAGGTATCCTTTGGAGGTGTTTATCAAGTGCTCTCTTGAACACTCTGAGGGGTCGGCCTGTTATACCCCTTGTGTGTGGTGGAATCGTGTTGAACAGTCTCAGGCCTCTGATGTTGATGAGAGTTCTCTTTCAGGGTACCTATGGCACCTCTGCTTTTCCACGGGGGTATTCTGCACATCCTGCCATGCCTTCTGATCTCATGTGGTGTTATTTCTGTGTGCAGGTTTGGGACCAGCCCCTCTAATATTTTCCATGTGTAAATTATTATGTATCTCTCACGCCTGCACTCAAGAGAATACAGATTTAGGCATTTTAGTCGGTCGCAGTAATTTCGATTGTTTTTCGAGTGGATTCTAGCAGTGAAATATCTCAGCACACTCTCCAGGTCAGCAATTTCTCCAGCTTTGAAAGGGTCTGTTATTGTGCAGCAGTATTCCACTCATGATAGCACTAGTGTCTTGAAAAGTATCATCATTGATATATCATCTGTTGCTTGAAAGTTTTCTCTATGTTGTCTACTTTCATAAAAATCCTAGTGTCATCTGCAAAGGAAGATAAGGTACTATAGTATGCGTCATTGTCTATGTCCGATATGAGAATGAGAAAGTACGGGAGCAAGCACAGTATCCTGGGGAACCGAGCTCTTCACAGTTGGTGGTCTGGATAATAATTTGACTATTACACACTGAGTTTTGTTAGTTAAGAAATTGTAGATCCATGTTCCTATTTTTCCGGCGACTCCTTTTGAACACATTTTGTGCACAACAAGCACAAAGGTGACACCATGGTCACCTTTGTCGAAGGCTTTTGCGAAATCTGTGTATATTACGTCAGAGTTTTGTCTTCTATACCATTTAAGACCATGCCATAGTAATCTAGCAAATAGTGTGATAGGCATAAGTTACATGTGGCTGGAACTAGTCAGCAAATGGATGGGTATACAGCAGACATCTTGTAAGACTTGTCATATTATGGATCATTATCTTCTAAATGTTCTCAGCTCTTCCTTACATTTCCAGAAACTTCTAAAACAAATAATACACATTCAACTCGAAATTAGTTAACCTAACACTGCTCCAACTCTTAGATATACTGCTGTTATTTTGTAAGATCATAGGATCGCTTCATGGATATCTGCATTTAAAATGAGAACAAGTTAATGCTTTAACCATTCAAACAGCTAATGTGTTGTATGTTTCTTATTACAGAACACATTATTTTGATGTAATATTTCAACATAAGGATATTTATGCTAAAATTAACATATACTTCATCTGAATATTAGTAGCTATACACACACACAATATATATATATATATATATATATATATATATATATATATATATATATATATTATATATATATATATATATATATATATATAATAAAGATGACCAATGGGGCCAAGCAACGGACCCACCGAGTTTAAACTCGGTGGTATTGTTTTACACTAAGGCAATACAAATTTGCCTGCATTTTTATCCTTGACCGGTGTTGTACGTGAATTAATGAGAGATCCAACCAGGAGAGATTCTGGAGATCAGACCAGGAGATCCTACTAAGAGATTCCATTGGGGTTTATAATCCCAAATTCACTGAAGGAGCCAGCTAGTGGGACACACTTACAAATTCTAAATTCCTACCAACTTTTCCAAACGACTGCAAATAGGCCAAATAGTGGCCCAATAGTGAAGAACATTGTCACAGCAATGCTAGAGGCAGCTTCTGGAACAAACTATGCCTCCTAGCTGTACAAGCTCCCCATACTGGGGACTTCCTGTTGGCTATCCCTAATTCCACATCGGGCACCCGCTTGGACCATCGGCTGTTAAGAATTGGTTATGCCCTGCCCCTTGCTGCACGTCTCTACCGAACACGTGTGTATCTGCAGCTAAACGTTAGCAGACTAACAGGATTGCAATGGCCTCATCTGTCGTAAGTCAGAGGGAAAGATGTTTCTTCAGTTTCTGATGTGTGGTTTAATGATCATATTTTCAGCCAGGTTATTGACTCATCATCTGCAGTCAGAGGGAAAGAATGCTAGACCTGAAGCAGTCAATGAAATCAAGAGACGTTTGGCTACAGCTAAAAGAGAAGTGTCCAGTACAAAGGGAACCTCAAATGTGCAGAACTGATAACAGTCACAAGCGCACAGATGGAGTCACCCTGCAGCCATGAAGAGGTGGTAAACAGGTTGTGTGGGACTACACGAGTGCATCTACATTGGCTGATATCTATCTACATCACAGTACAGCTGGTGGTGGTAGTGGGGCTGCTACTTTCTGTGAAACCCAGAAAACTAATAGGCACAGGGACTAGAATACAAATACAGGTTCATGCCAATGAACTCCAGAGACGCTGGGCGCCTGGTGTAAATGTGTATCTAAGTTTTTAAGGGAGGTGGGTGAGGAACTCATTAGGAGTAGTAATTTTTGTTTAACTTGTAATAGTAATATCACATAGTCACGGGAAAGTATTTTTACCACTTGAAAGATTATGATTATGAATGAATAGGTGGTTTGTAATGAGTCTCATTGGTCAAAACATCAAACACCAGTTTACATAATTCACTCTGCCACTGAAGGAAAATATAATAGGGCAGTGAATAGAAATGAATATATGTAGATTAGTGAACAAGAGGGATGGCTCTACTTTTGTGCTTGCGAGTTTATTGGCATTTTGCGTAAACAATATAACTTTTGATGATAATTTTACGTATTGGCATTTGGCTGTTGAGGCAGACGACGTGCCTTCACACACTAACCTTTTATTCATTTTGAAATTGGTTTGCAACAAGTTAGATTTGCAAATAGTTGATATACTTTATAAGAGAGAGTATCAAGAGCTTTATCAATTACACCCCCCATTATTCAGCATGTAATAGTATATATAGTAGACCAAATAATTACGAGAGACATTCAACAAATATGGCTGACTTTTAAATGTTCGATCATATTACACTTGAAACTATAGAAAGAAGATATCCAGAAAATATAACAGATATAGAAAAGAATAGATATAAAGAAAAATATGAATCCAAGAAAGAATAAATAACAGCATGGAAGTTGCAGATCCTGACAGCTTCTTTATGCATGATATGCAAACCTCTGAAAATATAACTGATATAAGCATGAACTCTGCAGATTTTGAGAGAAATTGACAACGTGCCCATGCACTCCGCCCAGGTCAAGCCTCTCAGAATTGAGTACAGTGAATTACATATATATATAATATATATATATATATATATATATATATATATATATATATATATATATATATATATATATATATGCATGTAGTTGATGTTGAGGATAGCATTATTATGTGATGTCTTATTTTAATGTTTAAGAGGTTTGATTGTGGC
>NC_091175.1:5294426-5347284 GCF_040958095.1 Procambarus clarkii | reverse complement strand
TGGGGTGGGGGTTGGGAGGCATGGGGTGGGGGTTGGGGAGGGAGGCATGGGGTGGGGGTTGGGAGGCATGGGGTGGGGGGTTGGGGAGGGAGGCATGGGGTGGGGGTTGGGGAGGGAGGCATGGGGTGGGGTTTGGGGGTTGGGGAGGGAGGCATGGGACGGGGTTGGGGAGGGAGGCAGAAGAGGGGCCCAAAATAGCAAGGTTTGGCCCATCAATCGGATGACAGACTAATTATACCCACCTGAGTCACCACTACGGATAATACACTTTCACTCCCAGCACCCTACCCCCGGTGTCCCCCCCCTGCCACCACCATACACCCCCCTGCCACCACCATACACCCTCACCTGCCACCACCATACACCCTCACCTGCCACCACCATACACCCTCACCTGCCACCACCATACACCCTCACCTGCCACCACCATACACCCTCACCAGCCACCACCATACACCCTCACAAGCCACCACCATACACCCTCACCAGCCACCACCATATACCCTCACCTGCCACCACCATACACCCCCGCCACCACCATACACCCCCCCCAGCCACCACCATACACCCCCCCCCAGCCACCACCATACACCCCCCCCAGCCACCACCATACACCCACCTGCCACCACCATACCGTCCAGTGTTGCGTGGTGTAGTACCTGTGTACTTGTTGATGACTTTTATTACAGTCTTGTGGATATCCCCCCCCCTCTGTAATCCTGCAGGGGTTCTATCTCCCTGTTCCTCTCTCTCTTATATGTTCAACTCTGTTTCTGCCTTCCTCTAAAAAAATCAGTAACATCATACTGGTTTCCTATTCTATAACGCTGTGTACCTCTAACATGGAGTTCTGAGCACTGAAGATTGTAACATTTGTTTCATTATTGAAATTTGGATAATTTAGGGTGGAAGTATCTGCACTCTGTTCCAAAATGGCATGCATCCCCTCCCCATCCTGCATTTAAGAGGATGCATAAAAGTGCATCTTTGCACCTTTTGAACCGTATTTGCATATTCCCTGTGCATAGTATTTGCAAATATTCTATTTTGTTATTTTTTCCGGTTGTTTATACCTGTGCTTGTCTTGGTCACCTCTTTACTTGAGACATCTCCATTTTTTGTCCTAATTTCTTCGTTTACGCATTCTTTCTCACTGTTGCTCTCGTTGCTAACATTACCAGGCTGTGCAATATGGCTGCTGTTTTGTACCACAATACCTTCTCCCTCCACAGGTTCTCTGCACTACCCGTTCCAGAGTTTTGGTCACTGTCCAGTTTTGCTTTTTCACAGTCGACATATATCGCTGGTAGCTTTTCTGTGAATGTTAATCTGTGTGCCTCAGGTATGATCATCAGTTGGGTTATGTTTTCTCATATTAACCTGTCATTATTGCAAGTCCAGTATATTCCTCGTCTGTTTGTGCATGTTGTAGATAATGCTGCACAGCTCAGGTGAACTCTTGTGTTACAGATGCAACACTTGACGCCTACAATACGTCTTCCAAATGCTTCACAACACTTGCCACACACCTCCATTGTCTTATGCATTGTATTTGTGCTTCATAATACGTATCCCTTCTTGTCCTTAGTATTTTACATGTATAATATATGTACATATATAATATATGTATATATTTATATGCTTAAACTTTATGGACAGGAAGGTAGAGGAAGGACAGTCCCCGGCATTGACTAATTTACAATAGAAGCCGTTTCCTGTGAAGGAGTGCTGGTGAGTGGCTGGAGCAGCGGTAGCAACCATTGCAAGTTGTGGAGCAATATGTCGCATACCTGCATATACTTCGTCGGAACGGCCGACAGATGTAATTATTGCATTATCATCCAACACACCAAGTTAACTCTACACCAGACTTTTCGTCATGTGATCCATGAGCGGCGCAGACTCGTGTTTGGACATTACTTCAAGTTAAGTAGTAACGTAATCTTAAGAGGCACCAACCAGTGACTACACAAGTGTGACATGACTTATAGCGTCAAGCACACATGTAAGTATACCTGTGGGAAGTGGCATGTATCCCTGGTGGATACATGCCATGATGAACAGTGGTGTTCATCGCCAGTGGTAACATTACACCACCACCACACCCTGGCCGTGGGGAGGAGACCGCACGCCGCCGCCGTCCCCACCAGCTACGCCACAGCCTGACGTCAGGTGTCACCGCCCCTCGTCTCTCTCACTGTCCACAAGGCGCCGCTGGTGTGTCCAGCCTCCCGCCAGTGACTCCCATACAGGCATACACACCGCCACGAAGGGAACTGTGTTACAGCACCGCAGCCCTCCAGTAAACTCTCCGCACATTAGTACAAAAGTTGCGGAACCAGCTGCCAGACCACCTGTGGAGCTGCTGGTTTTCTGCCAGAGATTTACAACTGTTCAACGTCATTAGTCGTCTTTCTGCATGTAGATCTGTGAGAGTTACAGCTAACACTGTGGAGAGAGGCGAGGGTTGGGGTAGGGGAGTGAGTGAGTGAACACCTGGCTGAGGTGTGCGGTGGTGTGTCCTGTTGCTCCAGCAGCCCCGTCTCGCTCACCGCCCCACACCTCAACCTCTACACACTCACTCACTCACCATCCTGCCTCTCATTATTACTATTCTCTTCCATCGCCACGTATTGTCATGCTCACTCACTGTCCCACTTATATTATTTCCATTGACTTATTGTGCATGTAACTGAGTAACCCGACTGAGCACCCACCACACGTCCTCTTCTGCATACTGGCAGTGATTGGAGATTGGAGACTGATCGTCTTAGCAATGTTTAGTGAGGGGTTCTTCCCTGAGGGAGATTGTTATGGAGCTGTCAGCTGTCAGCCTTGTTCTTCTGAAGCGACTTATCTTCGTATGAAGCTAAGGCAGAGTAATCAAGCCCAAGTGTATTACCATATGTTACTGAATAAACTTAAGCATTATGCTTGTCCTTCCGTCAAACCTAACTCCAAAAACATTGCTATTCGCCACTGGTAACTTGTGCACCTGTACTGCGCTAGCCCTCACATTAATCTATAAATAGCAGTCGCCGTGGCACAGCGGCTAGACACTCGCCCCGCGCTTCGCGAGCGATTTGCCCTCGGTTCGTATCCTTGCCTGGGATGACTGACCAGGGGCCAAATTTACGAAAGCACTTACGAACCTGTACATCTTTTCTCAAACTTTGGCGGCTTTATTTCCAATTATTAAACAGTTAATGAGCTCTGAAGCACCAGGAGGCTGTTTATAACAACAACAGTTGAATGGGAAGTTTTCATGCTTGTAAACTGTTTAATAAATGTGACCAAAGCCGTCATAGATTGAGGAAAGATGTACACGTTCGTAAGTGTTTCCGTAAGTGCTTTCGTGAATCTGGCCCCAGGCGCCAATCCTTAACTGTACGCCTCTGTTCACCCAGCAGTGAATGGGTACCTGGTTGTTAAACGATTTGGCGGGTCGTATTCCAGGGAATAACAGGATGAAGGACTTGCCCGAAACGCTATGCGTGCTTGTGACATTACGAGAATGTAAGAACTCTTGTATATACTGTATATAGAGCAATAAAATAAAGTGAAGAGGACCTTGAAGGATCAAGTTTTACATTAAGGAAATCTGAGAAGCAGTGACACAGGGCCTAGCGAGCACCTATGACAGAGGCCTACTCCGCCAGGCGCCCACACAGCCTACTGCACCAGACACCCACACAGCCTACTGCACCAGACACACACACAGCCTACTGCACCAGAGGCACACACACAGCCTACTGCACCAGACACACACACACAGCCTACTGCACCAGACACCCACACAGCCTACTGCACCAGACACACACACACAGCCTACTGCACCAGACACACACACACAGCCTACTGCACCAGACACCCACACAGCCTACTGCACCAGACACACACACACACACAGCCTACTGCACCAGACACCCACACACAGCCTACTGCACCAGAGGCACCCACACAGCCTACCGTTGCTGATCCAGTCTTGGTTGTCTCTGACCACCTGTCGCCCACATGCACATTGGTCAGGAACACTTAGTATCCCACCCCAAAGTTCACTGCCCCCCCCTTCACCCAGCGCCCCTACCTTGTGCTTGTCCAGGGATAGCCGCCCCCCTCCCCGGCTACACACCTGACCAGGCTTGGGCACTGGCTGTACCAGTCAACGCTCTCATTCGTAACCTATTAGATACATTTTGTCTTAACTTTTAATTCTCTCTGTATACGTGAAAATGTAAACATCAATATTGAGCAACGCGCGCGCACTCTCAGCACTCAACCATCATCAAACAAGCAGAGATGTGATCAATGAGTGTGAGGGAGGAGGAGGAGGAGGAAGGGTGAGTGTTGACAGCACCTGACCCACTCACTCCTCCAGCTGGCACATGAAGTAGAGAGTCACAACCCGCACTAACCCGCCCAAAACACACACACAAGATACTCACTACTTGGCACAGTCTATGAGCTGGTACTCGTTAGCACGCTCGTAGCAGGCCTGTACTCCCTTGTCCTTCCACAACATCTCGGTGTGTTCGTAGAATTCCTCCGGGTAGTCAAAGTCTTTCTGCGAGGCCACGTCCTGGATGTAGTCGACGCGGAACTGGTGGGCTGGGTTTTCGAGCGCTATTGGGGGCGTTAAGGTAGACATATTGCCGGTGATGGTCTGTGGAAGAGGAGAGGAGGCAAAGCGTCAGCTGGCGGGCTCTACTCCCACTACTACTCCTCGCACTACTGACTAACACGGCAGCAGGGGTCCAGTGCCAGGGGAATATGAGGAAGAGGGAGGAGTGAAATGTGAGGCAGAGGAGTGAAACATGAAAGGGAGGGAGTAAGGGAGGAGAGAAATATGAGGTGAAAGGGGTCAAATGCGAGGGAGCAACTCACAAACACAATGGCGATAAGGTCAATATATACAACTGTAGGTTCACCCATGTCATCAGCCTGTCTTCCCTGTCAGTGTCTCCCCCCCCCCCCCGCCCCCCAACACACACGTGGTGCTCGTGGTACACACCAGACACACAATGGTGCGAGAGCGAAGGAGCAGTGTTTACAGGTTGAGGTGGTGGCAGTAATTCCACCATGTGCTCGCATACAGCTCACAATGTAAACAACACTATTCGCCAGCAGGGTTTGAAACCCGCTTAGCTCAACCCAACTGAGCCCAATACATCCTAACCTACGCTAATAGAGCCAAGCGTAACAACTGTGTATACCTTATGAACACATAGAAAACGAGCCTCGTGGAATAGTGTTATGTGGGAAACGAGCCTACCCTAAGTGGTCACTAATTACTCTTATTGGCCGGGTCAGGGGCCAGGGATCTAACTACCCAGCCCCGCGGATTGCATCAATTTTGATGGAAAGTGAAATTCTTTCACTTTCCATTAACAAATAACTGCATATCAAAAGACGCATAAATATACGCAGGCTAACAGTGTATTTAACATCTGAGGAGCAAAAGCCGATTTTTTTTATGAAATCATCAAAAACTGTTAATCAAACATTTTTATTTATATTACATCAAATAAATTAAATTGCATTAAACACAAAATAAAGGACATTCGGTTAAATAGAAAATTAATTACTCTAAATACCTCGTGTATCAAATTCTTTAATACATCAGTAAACCGTAAGTAATATTAATGTCTTACTTTATAAGAGAATGACAAACATTTAAGTTGAGCCTATGAATTATTGATATATAAGTCTGGGACCAGGTACTAAGACATTATATTATTCATCGTCATATATGTGTGTGAGTGTATATATTACTGACAGTTGAGAGGAGACACCTAGTTGTGCTTGCGGGGGTTGAGCTCTGCTCTTTCGCCCCGCCTCTCAACTGTTACTAACTCCCCCCCCCCCCCCCCCCACCCACCAGATATATGGCGTCATGTATGGAAAGTGTACATTCTTTCCTTTCTCACCGCCTTCCTCACCCTGCATATTAATAGGTCATATACCACTTTCCTACATCTTAAGGTTAGCCTTTAACATTGCTAACAGACACGCCATTTTGAGAAAACTTGCTAAAATGAATGTTGCCGGATGGCTTCTACGGCGGATAAGAGGCTATCTATCCAACAGGAATTCATCTGTACTGTTCCAAGGGCATAGGAGTGTAACTAGAGATTTTGACCTTGGCACTCCACAGGGAGGTGGTGTCAGTCTTACTCTGTTCAACGTGTTAACCAATGCACTCCTAAACTCAGTAACTATGAGTTTAGGAGTGCATGAGCCATGAGGTGTCCTCGGGTGCCCCCGTACAACTAAATTACTAAACATGAGGAAGGAACTGAATATTTCACGTGTAAGAGATCATTTCACTGAAATTAATGCTTTAATTGGTATCAAGACGCTTAGGCTAACCCACCCTAGCCCCTGCACTGAAGCCCTCCAAGCCTTCTTTCTTGAAGGTCAGCATCCCTCCAAATGGATTACCAAAACTGCCACTGTGCTCAGAATGTATAATACTCATCTTCTCTTCCAAGAGAGACAACAACGACACTTTCCTGCCCCATGGGAGATCACCCCTTTTCAAATTATTGTCTCCCCACATTTCACACCCAAGAAGCTGATTATGATCAACCTCATGCTTCGATATGAAGCAAAGTACAATGCTTTAAGCCAAATTTGTGCTTTGGTCAGCGAGCGCTCCCTCCTTGCACGAGTTCCACGGTGCAACTGGAAGTGCGTGCAGTTGTTGTGACCCCGAGAAATGGTTCCTACTATGAGTGTGGAGCGGTATAAATAACTGGGCCTTCACTCCTAAAACATAATTGGTTGCCATAATCCTTGCACTCGAGCGCGTATATGAATCCAAAGTTAACACGCTAATTGTAAGTGACTCCTTGACTGCCCTCAACTCCCTAAGGCACAACTGTGATATGCGTGTGTCTGAAGCTAGCACATATAATGAAATAATCAATGATGGAGTCAGTATCTTCTGTGGATTCCTTCCCATATTGGTCTCCGAATGTATGATAGAACTGATGAGTTGGCCAAGACTTTTCTGGGAGTTAGCAGCATCTGCCGATGTAGATTTGACTAAATGTAAACTCTGTCAACAGAACTATTCGCATACTTTGCGTCATTATATAATGGAAAGTGAAAAATCGCGGAAATCAGAGATAACACCATCAATGGAGTCCAAGAAATGTGTAAGTTCTTCATTCATAATGATGTATTGCCAGGAATCTTAGCCAAGTATCCAAAATTTCCTTACTGTAGGTGCAGCCTGCACATGACAAGCTGCCGCCCAGTTGGGTGGGTGTGCAGCAAGACTAGTAACTGTGTGACTCACCATAGATGTAAAGTGCCTTGTATAGTTACTGTTTTGAGCCTCTTGTTGAATCACTTGTTATAAAAAGATTATTGATTATGTATTCATTGGGCTGGACGGTAGAGCGACGGTCTCGCTTCATGCAGGTCGGCGTAATTCCCGACCATCCAAGTGATTGGGCACCATTCCTTTCCCCTCGTCCCATCCCCAAATCCTTATCCTGACCCCTTCCCAGTGCTGTATAGTCGTAATGGCTTGGCACTTTCTCCTGATAGTCCCTTTTCCCCGCCTTCACCTAGTTGTGCTTGCTGGGGTTGAGCTCTGCTCTTTCGGTCCGCCTCTCAACTGACAATCAATCAACTGCTACTACTTTTTTTCATGTATATATATTTGTGTAGTAGGCATCCTTCAGTCTCGGGAGACTATGGAGTTGCGCTCTGGTTGCTCTCCTGGGCGCAAAGCCTGGGTGGGTCGAAATGTAGAAGCTGTTACCCATGCAGCCGGTCCCCCCCCCCCTCTCCACGTTGCTGAAATTATCCAATGGAAAGGCGACGCCAATACACATGGTTCCAGCACCGTCGCTGGAGCTGCCAGAACGAGGTCGAAGTCAACACCGAACTGCCTTAGTGGCTCCAACTCCGGATTTTCCTCGAGGTTGACTCCTGAAGCCTTTCCCAAAAGTGGCGGAGGTATGGCCGCAAGGCAGTGGAGGTTTAGAATCAGGGTTTTCCTTCCCCTAGATGAGCTGCTTTCCCAGGCTAACGAGTCCCATCTACCCGGAGCAGCTGGTTTTAAGATGCCAGAGGCACGCCACGTATTTGTGTACATGGATGTACAGTATATATATGTACCTGTGAATGCAAGTAACATTAACAATTGTTTAACTAGCTTAAGAAAATCGTCACTTGCTTAGCTAAACGAATTATGAGGTTCAGTTCATGAACCCATTATGTGCCTCTGTAACCCCTTTCTGCCCCACTGCCCACACGATGAGTATCCTACATAGGTATAGAGCCTACTGGGCTCTTATCATATTTACATTTGAAACTGTGTATGGAGTCAACCTCCACCACATCACTGCCTAATGCATTCTATCTGTTAACTACTCTAACACTGAAAAGTTCTTTCTAACGTCCCTGTGGGTACTCAGTTTCCACCTGTGTCCCCTTGTGAGCATACCACCCGTGTTAAACAGTTTATCTTTATCTGTAGGTAAATACAACTAGGTGAATACACGCACAAAAAGTCAAGGGTGTTTTCTTCTCCCCTCGCCACGTGCCCGGGGCAGCCTCGCCACGTGCCCGGGGCAGCCTCGCCACGTGCCCATATCCACTGGCACATATCAAATTCCTTATCCAAGAGGCCATGGTTCCTTACCGAGGGGCGCACGTTCCAGGAGGACACGACAGAGGGCATCACCAGCACCAAGTGTTGGGATTAGCGAGGGGAAGAAATAGTGTAGAAGAGAGGAGAGGGAGTTGAGAAGAGAGTAGAAAAGCAAGAGGAGAAAAAGAGTGGAGAAGAGAGAGATTGAGAGAGATTGAGAGAGAGAGAGAGAGAGAGAGAGAGAGAGAGAGAGAGAGAGAGAGAGAGAGAGAGAGAGAGAGAGAGAGAGAGAGAGCAAGCAAGCAGGGAATGGTGGGGTGGGTTGGGTGCATGAGTGAACGGGTCACGAGGTCAGGACAAAGTCAAGGATTCATTTTCAGGAGAGGTTATCAGGTGTGGGGCGAGGTTGTCAGGGGAGGACAGGCGGTCAACTGAGGCTACACTAAGAGGCTGTAAGGTGAGGCGAGGCCGAGCAGTGAGGCTACACTAAGAGGCTGTAAAGTGAGGAGAGAGGCCGACCAGTGAGGCTGCAAGGTGAGGAGAGAGGCCGACCACTGAGGCTACACTAAGAGGCAGTAAAGTGAGGAGAGAGGCCGAGCAGTGAGGACCTAAGATGTAGTGAGGTGGGACGATAGGCCACAAGAGTGGTGGTACCTTAACCATACACAAGTTAAAAGTCCCGCTCCTGTGCCACAACGGGCTCACCATAGCCCGTGCTACGGGCTAATGTGAGCTATCTAAGTACATAGTTATGACGTCGACCAAGCTAACGAGGCGCTTGACCTGTCATCTTCAATCCGGTGCCCCTAGAAATCACATGAGACAAGCCCATGACATCACCCTAACAAGAGAAATGCTGAATAAAAACACTTGTATAATAGACAAAACCCAAGATGTAAGTAGATTACAAATTCTTGAAGCAATCCACCATGAATACCCAAATCACGGAACTATTTACTCTACCCACCATGAGAGTAAGAACAAGACCGAAACATAACGACGCCAACACAGAAGACAAATTATATATATATATAATATATATATATATATATATATATATATATATATATATATATATATATATATATATATATATATATATATATATATATATATATATTGGTGTATACTGGCAGCAGGTTTTCTTTCAAACATGTTTCATTGAATATGACCGCATATTCTGTATTTATTATTTTCTGGTTTAGGGCTTCTATCCCTCTAACTATTTTCTTAGCATCAGGGCTTAATTGAAATAGGAGTTCTCCAAAACTCATTTTCGTACTTTTAAGGTGAAGAAAAGAAGTGATTTACTATAGAGTGTATTACACTTATTTATATAATTTGCACAACGTTTCGAACCTCCATGGTTCATTCTCAAGTGGAGGTTCGAAACGTTGTGCAAATTATATAAATAAGTGTAATACACTCTATAGTAAATCACTTCTTTTCTTCACCTTAAAAGTACGAAAATGAGTTTTGGAGAACTCCTATTTCAATTAAGCCCTGATGCTAAGAAAATAGTTAGAGGGATAGAAGCCCTAAACCAGAAAATAATAAATACAGAATATGCGGTCATATTCAATGAAATATATATATATATATATATATATATATATATATAATGTTTCACAGCCAAATAAGTTCTCACACAAATGTTAAGGATCTAATATTACATCATAAGATTTATTACTTGAAACTAAATAATAATGTAATTTTGAAAGCCTGTTTTAGTAATTAAATGTACTGGTAAAATTACACAAACACATTCATCTTGGATTACATTTTTCCATGACGTGAGTCCCCAAGTATGACGCCTCCATAATTACAAGCTTAGCAACGACTTGCAGCGAAAAGTTTGTGTCCTATTTGGCGGCCTTACCCTTACCTAAGTTTCACAATTCAGCTATTTGGTAGCTGCAATTTCATCAGAATACCATTTACACACAACAAGCTATAACAACGTGGCTGAAAATTAGATGCCTAACCCACACATGAAAAGAATGGAAATTCCGATCACTTATCAAGTCGTGTAAAGAAATTGTAGACTCACTATAAGGCCAGAGGGAAGGTGAGGTGAAAAGCAGAGAATTAAACATAAGAATAAACGAAACTGCAGAAGGTCTAATGATGAAGAGGAATATAATTAAAAACAGACAAAAATACAAAAAACTGAAGCGAAAGGAGAGTATAGAGGGGTAAAAAACTGTCAGATTACGCTTGCTAAGAAGGTTAAAATATTTAACTATGTACTGAGAACAAGCACATACAGAGTAGTGTACTATGTACACATACACATGTAGTGTACTATGTACACTACATCAGTACACCTCAGCTCGTCAGAGGGGGCAGAGGTGTTATTTCTCAAAATGAGGGAAGACATACGAGGGTTGTTATAATAAATGACAGGACGAATTGATCACTGCAAGGTTTGAAAGTCCTATCAGTTATATCTCGTATCACCTTCTCATCATTCCTGTATGTCTGAGTGAATGTATTTTTATAATACACCACAATGTCTTCTCTTGGGGGGCCGATTTTCCATCCCAGGGGCCTGATTATCCTCAGTCAGATGGCGGTCTAGCTTCTTTCTTACGATTTCGTCGAATTCTGCATTGCTGTAATCGTTGTTAAGAACAATTTGGCGGACTCATTATTGGAGAAGTATTTGAATTGTTCATTCAATTTGGCGGATTCAGATATATATTACTGAATGAGACCGAAAGGGTGAGATCAATTATTCTAGCACGAATCTTCTCTATTTCCCTAAATTTTTTTCACTTGAGAAGTTTAAAAATTAACGTTCCATAGTTAATTTTTAGATTTATTTGGCCCGACGCTAAGAGATGCGTTTCATTAACTCGTGATAGCATTAGACCAACCACTTGGGCTGGACAGTAGAGCGACGGTCTCGCTTCATGCAGGTCGGTGTTCAATCCCCGACCGTCCAAGTGGTTGGGCACCATTCCTTACCCCCGTTCCATCCCAAAACCTTATCCTGATCCCTTCCCAGTGCTATACAGTGGTAATGGCTGGGCGCTTTCTCCTGATAGTTCCTTCCTTCGTAATAGCATTATCACAGGCAGTTTGAATAACAAAAAAAAAAGAGGCAAATTAGAATAAGAATGGCGCTCCCTCTATAGGCAAAACAAGAAAACAAATAGAAGAACGTTTCAAACGCTCCACTCTATCCCAACAACGACGAGGAATATGTAGGGAAATAGGAATAATCGAGCCTAAGCTGCAAGAATCATATAACATCAAAGAGAGGCAATTAAAGAGAGCAAAAGACCATAAGTGAAAGAGAGAGGAACTCTAAATACTTTTTCACCCATGCAAAAACTAGAACAAAACCAACAGCCAGCGTTGGGCCCCCTACACAATGGTGAGGGAACTTTCACAGATGACAACAAAGAAGAATGCCGATTCTACAGTACGATGCTGTGTTCATTGAACCCCTGAACACATTGATGATCAATGATCCAAACGATTTCTTCAACGTCAGTGATTTTGTCCCATCAGCTCGTGGAGCATACTTGGAGAGGGTTTTGGGAGTTGGTGTACGCCCCAATCCTGATCTGTGGCCAGACTCGATCACTACGCCACTGTAGACGGGGACTAGTTTTGACTTCGGGATTCCTATTGTAGTCCCGACTTGTATAACTCCTATACAAGTCCAGCCTGGCCTCAGGCCAGTTTCGGGGAGTAGAAGAACTCCCAGAACCCTCTCCAGATATAGGCTCTCAATGCCTGGTGCTATTCAAATTGGGTGAAACAATCCAGGGCTAGGAATCTCCACGCACTTACACATCTACTTACGAACCTGTACATCTCTTCTCAATCTTGGCACAATGGATTACATTTACTAAACAGTTTACGAGCATCGAAACTTACCAATCAAATGCTATTGTAATAAGATGCCTCCTAGTGCCTCGGAGCTCAAACTATTTAATATATGTAAATAAAGCTGCCAAAGATTGAGAACAGATGTAGAGGTTCATAGGTACTTGCATAACTGCTTCATGAATGCAGGTCCTGGTTGCTAGCAACAAGGAGCCACCACAGGAGCCCTCCCGAATAGGTTCTGTAGCAGCAAACAATGATTAAAACACTCCATGGATTTTTGACAAGAAAAAGATGAATGATAAGACTCATAGTACTAATAATGGCCAGATATGGTTTACTCATTGCTTACCAAGATATGAAAATAATTTAAACAAATATCAGATAAAAATGGTTGCAAATGGCCTACACCCATCCTTACACTTTATACATCACAATTTGGACGTTTCCTTAGACTAGGACCTAATGAGCATCATCTTAGATGATGCTCATTAGGTCCTAGCATCATCTTAGAAGCATCATCTTAATGAGCATCATCTTAGAAGACTGGTCTTGCCTCAATCACTAAGACCAATATTTAGACAAACAACAGCTTGAGTAATGTCGATTTTAAATAAAAAAAGATAAAACTTTGTCAAGAAGACACACTCTGGAGAAATTAATACATTTTTTTAATACCGTAAAGTATTTAAGTTTTAAATCTGTACAATAAGAACTCTAAACTGTGAAATGGAAAGTTGCCTCAAGAAAAACAGACCTAAACATAAAACGGAGAGACCCCCCCCCCCCAATGAGGATACATAATTAGGCAAGTTTTCATCATATCAGATCAAGAAAGGAATTCATGGACTAACATACATTAACAGAGTAGTTTGATGCGTACAAGAGATGCAATAAAAGTGCCATACTCACCTAATTGTGCTTACTGGAATACAGGTTCCAGAGTGTATTAGGCTCTGTCATATTTACATTAGAAGTGAGTCTGGAGTTTGCCTCCTGTAATTAGTGTTGGAAAAAGTAATGGTGATTGTGGAGATTGTGTGCGCGGGTGGAATACTGCAGGTTGTAGTGGTGGTGGTGATTGTAGATTTAGTAGTTGTGGTTCTAGTTGTAGTGATGATGGTAGCGGTGTTTGATATTCGAGTTTTGGTGGTGTTTGTCGTTATGGCAGTTATTAGAGGTGTATCGATATACTGGTATCCGTCTATTTGCGGTGGTATCTGCACAATTTCTGCCTATATGTTGACATTACCAGATGTTTATTATATAAATCGTCAATGGCCCAAATGCAACTATACGAAATTAAGTCAATGTGTTTTTGTTGTGGCAGAGAAGTAATGTTTCAACCGTTGTTTCATATGAGCATCCTTAACTGATAAAATAAAAAGTGTTTTGTTCGATTAAAATATCTGTTTAGGTACATCCACATTTATGTACATTTATTTGCGCTACACACACACACACACACACACACACACACACACACACACACACACACACACACACACACACACACATCCACATTTTATGTCCATATTTAGACTTTTAGAGTCTAGGTAGCGCACTTGAGTTCGTTCTCGCAAAATCGGGAATTCCTGCTTCGAATATCAGATGGGGCAGATATGGTTGGGCATGTTTCCTGTCACTTAATGCCCTTGTTCACCTGCCTTGCGTTGGTTCCTGGGATCAACGTACCCGCGGCCCGGTGTCTGACCAGGCCTCTTGGTCGGTCTGGTCAACTAAGCTGTTGGACGCAGCTGTTCGCAACCTGACGTATGAATCACAACCTGGTTGATCAGGTATCCTTTGGAGGTGTTTATCAAGTGCTCTCTTGAACACTCTGAGGGGTCGGCCTGTTATACCCCTTGTGTGTGGTGGAATCGTGTTGAACAGTCTCAGGCCTCTGATGTTGATGAGAGTTCTCTTTCAGGGTACCTATGGCACCTCTGCTTTTCCACGGGGGTATTCTGCACATCCTGCCATGCCTTCTGATCTCATGTGGTGTTATTTCTGTGTGCAGGTTTGGGACCAGCCCCTCTAATATTTTCCATGTGTAAATTATTATGTATCTCTCACGCCTGCACTCAAGAGAATACAGATTTAGGCATTTTAGTCGGTCGCAGTAATTTCGATTGTTTTTCGAGTGGATTCTAGCAGTGAAATATCTCAGCACACTCTCCAGGTCAGCAATTTCTCCAGCTTTGAAAGGGTCTGTTATTGTGCAGCAGTATTCCACTCATGATAGCACTAGTGTCTTGAAAAGTATCATCATTGATATATCATCTGTTGCTTGAAAGTTTTCTCTATGTTGTCTACTTTCATAAAAATCCTAGTGTCATCTGCAAAGGAAGATAAGGTACTATAGTATGCGTCATTGTCTATGTCCGATATGAGAATGAGAAAGTACGGGAGCAAGCACAGTATCCTGGGGAACCGAGCTCTTCACAGTTGGTGGTCTGGATAATAATTTGACTATTACACACTGAGTTTTGTTAGTTAAGAAATTGTAGATCCATGTTCCTATTTTTCCGGCGACTCCTTTTGAACACATTTTGTGCACAACAAGCACAAAGGTGACACCATGGTCACCTTTGTCGAAGGCTTTTGCGAAATCTGTGTATATTACGTCAGAGTTTTGTCTTCTATACCATTTAAGACCATGCCATAGTAATCTAGCAAATAGTGTGATAGGCATAAGTTACATGTGGCTGGAACTAGTCAGCAAATGGATGGGTATACAGCAGACATCTTGTAAGACTTGTCATATTATGGATCATTATCTTCTAAATGTTCTCAGCTCTTCCTTACATTTCCAGAAACTTCTAAAACAAATAATACACATTCAACTCGAAATTAGTTAACCTAACACTGCTCCAACTCTTAGATATACTGCTGTTATTTTGTAAGATCATAGGATCGCTTCATGGATATCTGCATTTAAAATGAGAACAAGTTAATGCTTTAACCATTCAAACAGCTAATGTGTTGTATGTTTCTTATTACAGAACACATTATTTTGATGTAATATTTCAACATAAGGATATTTATGCTAAAATTAACATATACTTCATCTGAATATTAGTAGCTATACACACACACAATATATATATATATATATATATATATATATATATATATATATATATATATATATATATATATATATATATATATATATATATATATATATATAATAAAGATGACCAATGGGGCCAAGCAACGGACCCACCGAGTTTAAACTCGGTGGTATTGTTTTACACTAAGGCAATACAAATTTGCCTGCATTTTTATCCTTGACCGGTGTTGTACGTGAATTAATGAGAGATCCAACCAGGAGAGATTCTGGAGATCAGACCAGGAGATCCTACTAAGAGATTCCATTGGGGTTTATAATCCCAAATTCACTGAAGGAGCCAGCTAGTGGGACACACTTACAAATTCTAAATTCCTACCAACTTTTCCAAACGACTGCAAATAGGCCAAATAGTGGCCCAATAGTGAAGAACATTGTCACAGCAATGCTAGAGGCAGCTTCTGGAACAAACTATGCCTCCTAGCTGTACAAGCTCCCCATACTGGGGACTTCCTGTTGGCTATCCCTAATTCCACATCGGGCACCCGCTTGGACCATCGGCTGTTAAGAATTGGTTATGCCCTGCCCCTTGCTGCACGTCTCTACCGAACACGTGTGTATCTGCAGCTAAACGTTAGCAGACTAACAGGATTGCAATGGCCTCATCTGTCGTAAGTCAGAGGGAAAGATGTTTCTTCAGTTTCTGATGTGTGGTTTAATGATCATATTTTCAGCCAGGTTATTGACTCATCATCTGCAGTCAGAGGGAAAGAATGCTAGACCTGAAGCAGTCAATGAAATCAAGAGACGTTTGGCTACAGCTAAAAGAGAAGTGTCCAGTACAAAGGGAACCTCAAATGTGCAGAACTGATAACAGTCACAAGCGCACAGATGGAGTCACCCTGCAGCCATGAAGAGGTGGTAAACAGGTTGTGTGGGACTACACGAGTGCATCTACATTGGCTGATATCTATCTACATCACAGTACAGCTGGTGGTGGTAGTGGGGCTGCTACTTTCTGTGAAACCCAGAAAACTAATAGGCACAGGGACTAGAATACAAATACAGGTTCATGCCAATGAACTCCAGAGACGCTGGGCGCCTGGTGTAAATGTGTATCTAAGTTTTTAAGGGAGGTGGGTGAGGAACTCATTAGGAGTAGTAATTTTTGTTTAACTTGTAATAGTAATATCACATAGTCACGGGAAAGTATTTTTACCACTTGAAAGATTATGATTATGAATGAATAGGTGGTTTGTAATGAGTCTCATTGGTCAAAACATCAAACACCAGTTTACATAATTCACTCTGCCACTGAAAGGAAAATATAATAGGGCAGTGAATAGAAATGAATATATGTAGATTAGTGAACAAGAGGGATGGCTCTACTTTTGTGCTTGCGAGTTTATTGGCATTTTGCGTAAACAATATAACTTTTGATGATAATTTTACGTATTGGCATTTGGCTGTTGAGGCAGACGACGTGCCTTCACACACTAACCTTTTATTCATTTTGAAATTGGTTTGCAACAAGTTAGATTTGCAAATAGTTGATATACTTTATAAGAGAGAGTATCAAGAGCTTTATCAATTACACCCCCCATTATTCAGCATGTAATAGTATATATAGTAGACCAAATAATTACGAGAGACATTCAACAAATATGGCTGACTTTTAAATGTTCGATCATATTACACTTGAAACTATAGAAAGAAGATATCCAGAAAATATAACAGATATAGAAAAGAATAGATATAAAGAAAAATATGAATCCAAGAAAGAATAAATAACAGCATGGAAGTTGCAGATCCTGACAGCTTCTTTATGCATGATATGCAAACCTCTGAAAATATAACTGATATAAGCATGAACTCTGCAGATTTTGAGAGAAATTGACAACGTGCCCATGCACTCCGCTCCAGGTCAAGCCTCTCAGAATTGAGTACAGTGAATTACATATATATATATATATATATATATATATATATATATATATATATATATATATATATATATATATATATATATATATATATATGCATGGTGTAGTTGATGTTGAGGATAGCATTATTATGTGATGTCTTATTTTAATGTTTAAGAGGTTTGATTGTGGCTAGGGATGTTGGTGTACAGGTGCGTTGTTGGTTGGTGTATTGTTTCCTAGTGCATGTGTTGATATATATGGGGGTGAGGTGTTGCAATGTGGTCATGGTTTGGGGTGTTGCAATGTGGTGATGATTTGAGGTGTTGCAATGTGGTGATGATTTGTGGTGTAGTACTTGGGGTGACTAGTTGTCACGGGGGTTAGTGTTGGTGATGCTGCAGTTAAGTGTGAGTGGTGGTCTGTGCCGTGGAACTTTAGGATTATGTTGTGTGTGATAAGTCACTCGGGTCTAGTGGAGAGGAAGGGTTGTGGGTGTGTATAGTGATTTTGTGCGATGTGTTATTTGAGATGTAGGGGGGGGGGGTCTGATGTATTATGATAGTTTAGTGGCTTAGCTATCTAAGCCATCATTATGATGGCCTAGTGTGATGTTTCTGTGTTCATGTTGGTGTTGTGTTTGTTCATGGCAATGGACTGTGTCTCAAAGCTCTCCAAATGTACTCACTAGAAAGAAGACGAGAGAGAGATATCAAATAATATACACGTGGAAAATACTGAAGGGCCAAGTCCCAAATGTGCACAGTAAAATAGCAACATACTGGAGTGAACGATATGATATGTGCCGGACCAAGCGGGCTGTGGTAGTTATGCAGGCAACTCCAAGCAACAGGCTGTTGGACCACGCTCTCATAAGTCAAGCCTGGCTTTGGGCCGGGCTTGGTGAGAAGAACTCCCAGAACCCCATCAAGCCGGTATCAAGCAGGTGTGGTAATGAATGGTGGTCCAATATTGCTGTGACGTGTTTTGAAGTGGTACTGGGGTTTGTATTAGTCTGACTTGGAGTGGTTAAGTGTGGATTGGTGTGGTGGTCGATGAGGATGTACTTGTGTGTTTTTGTATGTAAAGTTGCTATGGAATATGACATGGTATTGGTACTGAAATGGTATGAGGTCGTATTGGCGCCTCGAAAAAAGACACACTCAGTAGCTCTAGAAATATGCTCAAGACACATACCACTATACAAAATAGAAAACTATGCAAATTAGAACGAGAACGGCATTCCCTTCATTGGTGAAGAAAACTAATTATGGAACAACTTGAACGCCCCACGCTATCTCAAGAACGACTATGTACAGAAATATAACGGATTGAGCTAAAGTTACAAGTCATATAAAATCCAGGAGGCAAAAAGCTCAAATGACCATATCTTGAGATGATTTCGGGGCTTTTTTAGTGTCCCCACGGCCCGGTCCTTGACCAGGCCTCCACCCCCAGGAAGCAGCCCGTGACAGCTGACTAACTCCCAGGTACCTATTTACTGCTAGGTAACAGGGGCATAGAATGAAAGAAACTCTGCCCATCGTTTTCTCGCTGGCGCCCGGGATCGAACCCGGGACCACAGGATTACAAGTACAGTGTGCTGTCCGCTCGGCCGACCGGCTCCACAGCACCACTTGATGATGAATAAAATACGTAATTGCAATTATTTTGCATTAATAGTGTCATAGATGATTCCGACTGTGATTAAGACTATGTACAACATTCAGATATCAGTGAAAAGAATGCTTCACTTCACCATCAGTGAAGTAAAGAAGAATCCAAAATACTTTTTCTTCTATGCAAAATCTTTAGCAAAAGCTTCATCTAGCATTGGGCCCCTTGTGCAAGAAATGAAACTCACATATGACAACAAAGATATAAATGAAATACTGAGGATACAGTACGATTCTGTTTTTAGTGAACCTGTAAACATATTGGAGCGGGATATCCTAAACGAATTTTCCATGTGATACTAACATTAAATAACCTCAAATGTCACCTAGTGGACTTTAGAGCAGCCATAGATATATACCGGTGTTATGTTCGACATACTTAAAAACAGCGCAGATACCACCACTTCTTAAAAGGGAAAAACACAAAAAAAGAAGTCAGTTCTTTTCATTTTTTGTTTGTGGTGGTTTTTTTTACATCAGCGAGGTTACATATTGTGTAACATCTTGCTTTTATTATGTAAAGTATTATTATATAACATTTACCATTGAAAATAAATATATGATGTCCTACAGTTGTTAAGATATGAGTTTAGAAAAGATAGAACATTTAACTTTTAGTGTTTATAGGAAGCCAAGAAGTTTTTTTCCAATGTATATAATTTTTCAAGCCAATATATTAGACTAGTCCAGCACTAAGGAGGCCGGGGCGAGGACTGGGACCCCAAAACCATCCAGTAACCACAAGGTAACAAAGGTTCAGCCCTTCCCTTTGCATGATTAACAACTCAACATGAGACATGAATGCCTGGACAAACAAGGCCCCCAATGGGGACCCCATTTCCACACCATCCTCTTAAAATAATGTCGCTTTTCGCTCGTATGTGTGCTATGACCAAAAATGGACGTAATTTTAAATTAAATTGGCTCACAAAAGTGACCTGCTGTCCCGTTTTCTGTTTGAGTCCTCCGGCTTACTCGGTTAGGTTAGGAAACATTCAATTATCGGTTATCATGACGTTTTGAAACCTTAGGATAACTTCTTGCCTTCCTAACCTACCAGAGGACCCTAATTATTTGTTATCTTCAAATTATGTCCATTTTCGGAACACTAGCGTTTTGAAAAGAATCACCACGGGTATAGAATCTCAGGTTTGAAAGGTTCTTGTTACCTAACCTGTCATTTTTCTTGCAGATTTGACTGCTACTTTATTGTGTTTTTTAAAGGGCATGTTGTGTTCTTATAGTGTGGAAATAAAGGACATTGTATTCTTTAAAGTTCTTTATTGTGTTTTCTTTATTCATGTCTTCCAGCATGAGTACACCCAAATCCTTTGCATTGCTTTTTCATTCTAGTCATGATTTGACTGCATTTTGTATGTGGTTTCCGTTTTTTATATTTTCAGTTATTCTGTAGCACAGGAGCTGGAACGTATCTTCACTAAACACCAAGTTAGTTTCTGTAGCCCATAGAAAGACCTGATTTGCATACGATTGGAGGTTTGCCCTGTTCTCTATTTTGTCTACTCTCATAAAAATCCTAGTGTCATCTGCAAAGGATGATACAAGACTAGATTGTGTCCTTGTCTATGTCCGATATGAGGATGAGAAAAAGTACTGGAGAAAGCACAGTAAGACTGAACTCTTCATGGTTGATGGACCGGATTTTATTTTGTTGACTATTAAACAATGGGTTCTGTTAGTCAGGAAATGGCAGATCCATCTGCCTATTTTTCCGGTAATTCCTTCTGAATGCATTTTGTGTGCATCATGGTCACCATGGTCACATTTGTCGAAGGCTTATGCAAAATCAGGATTTTGTTCCTTTTCCATGGCATCTAATGTCATGTCATAGTATCTCTTGAGGTTATAGTAGTAGTAACATAGTAGTCCAGCAACTGTGATAGGCAAGAGCACCCTGTTCTGAAACCATGTTGTCCAGGGTTATGGAGATGCTGTGATTCCATGTATATTGTGATTTTACTTCTTAGCCCTCTTTCATGGATTTTTATGTATGATGTTAGTTCTATCGGTCTGTAATTTTTTGCCTCTGCCTTATTTTCTCTTTAATGGAGTGGTACTATCTCTGCCGTTTTTAGTATGTCAGGGATAATGCCAGTATCTAGGCTCTGTCTCTTAAGAATGTGAAGTGCCTGTGATAAGTGTTTCTTTTATAGTTCTTGATGAATACAGAGTTCCAACAATCAGGACCTGGTGGTCCTGATTGTTGGAACATAGCATACTGTCTATGGCTTCTTCAAAATTCAGTGGGGGATAGGATGTTATCCATCTGATATATGATTTGATGTTGGTATCACATCCATGAAATATTCATTTGGATTATCAATCTTCAGTGTTTAGTGGCTCATCGAAAAGTTATACCGATTCCTCGGTATTTAGCTCATTTCTTTGTTGTGGTCAGCGAAAGTTCCAGGTTCCTTTCGCAGGGGCCCAATACTAGAAATGGTGTTTTAACTTGATGGTGAATTGGTGATTTAGCATAGGAGAAAAAGTTTTCCGGATTTCTCTTTCACTGATGGCCTTCTGCTCTCTTTGATTCTCCTGCATGGATATTGTATGATTCTTGTAGATATAATTCAATAGTTTCTATTTATCTATCTAGCTTTCTTTGTCGTTCTTGAGATAGAATGAACTTTCAAATTTTTCCATGATTAATTTACTTTGCCTCTAGAGGAAATACAGTTCCTGTTCCAATATGCATCTCTTCCTCTCTTTTTCTTTGGGGTAAGCAGTTTAAGCATATTTCTAGTCCTACTAAGCTTATTTTTTTCCAAGCACTGGTTTAGGTTTGCATTTTCTAGTTGTTCTTCCCAGCTTATTTCTGAGAGGTCTTGTTTATTTGCTCCCAGTTTATATGATTATTATTGAAATTGAATTTGCTGAATTCTCCTCCACTGGGATTCGGGACTGGTGGTGCAGCTCCATGCTTGTCAGAACTTCAATTAAGTTGTGATCTGAATAACAGGTATTTGTAATTTTTATGTTCCTGATCAATTATTCATTATTAGTGAAAATGAGGTCCATGGTGTTCTCCTTTCTAGGTGGCTCTACTATTTGCTGGTTTAAGGCAAATCTGTGCACATCCCTAGCAGGTCATTTGCATGTGACCGTTCATTTAGGCTACTTTCCGGTATTCTCTCGGATATAACTATTAGCTAGTTATATCCGAGAGAATACAGGAAATAACTATTAGAGAATACCGGATATAACTATTAGCTAGTTATCCTTTTTGAAGAACCAGTACACAGAGTGGTCTCTGAGACCAATTTTCCTTGCATTATTCTCATGTTGGCACATTTACTGTGTATAACTGATGAACAGATTTGGCACTGCTGGTAATCCACTTTCATGTTGCATTCTGTGCAAATTTTTACCAAAGACATTTTTACTGAATAAGTCTGCTCAATTATGGTGGTGAAAGCGGTGCAGGGGTGAGGGGACCCAACCAGTTTAAAAGGGGGGGGGGGTGTAAAGACCAGCTGGAAAGGTGGCTGTATGAACGGGCAGTGTTTCCCCCTCATTTCGCACTTTGTTTTGTTCAAGTATTAGACTACATTGCTTGCATTTTCTTACTAGTTACCTTACAGTGGAGGTGTCTAATTTCTGTCTGGGCACTAATATCCTGGAAACATTACACTTATTGGAAACACAAACTGTAACTGTCTCTATTTTCCGCTTGTTACAACTTGTAATAAAGTTGTTACATCTTGGCTTAACATGTCTATGACGTATTAGAACGTTGTTACAAATTGTTATATTGGTTGTTATACCTGGTTAGGTGTTAAAACTTGTTCGAACATTGTTGCAACGTCTTAGTTTCGGTGTGTATATGGCGGGTAGTAAGCACACATACACAGTGGTAACTCAAGATGGGCCTACGCTCGAGATGGCCCTCGTTTACACAACAGACTTATTTTGTGTATAATTTGTTCTATATATTAAGGTATGTTATCTAATTTTTTACAATTGTTACATTTGTTTACATGGACAACTATGATTTCCTGATGTTTCAACAGCGAGGGATGTGATTTTTAAACGGCATGGCAACTTTTACCTATCGGTAACTGGCACCTCGAGGGGACGCAGGTGGTTAGACCGGTCGTCTACACTAAAATTTCAATTATTATTTCCTTGAAACACAAGAGTTGGATGGCAATTACCATGGTATACTGTATAATTTGTTGGGACACACTTTATGATATCTGACCGTATTCCTGTATCACTGGAATATCCCTAAATATATAGTGTGTTTTTCACGGAGCTCTTCTCCCGCGCCCTTTCCCTCTCACACCATCAACTCAACCCTAGTATCTACTGCAGATACGTCGACGACAGGCTCCTATGTGTTGACAAAGATAACACAATGGAAAGGCTTAGTGGCAAGAACTCTTGCCACAAAGAATTCTGAGACGAAGTTCACTGTTGAGAAAAGTGAAGGAGGCAGGATTCCATTCCTCGATGTTCTCGTTGATGGTAATTTGGGTAGGTTATCACAAACGTGCATTGTAAACCAACTGATGCAGGAAAATGTATGAATGGTAAGAGTGAATGCACTGAAAGGTATTATATATATATATATATATATATATATATATATATATATATATATATACTTGGGGAGTAGAAGAACTCCAGAACCCCATCAACCAGGTATATATATACACACACACACACACACACATACATACATACACACACACACACACACAAACATACACAAGCAAATATAAATAAAACAAAGCTTGAATGGCCTAAGATGAAAATAACTATCAACTACGGCCCTAAAAAGATTCGAACCTGGACGGTCAAGATACACCCCACTGGATATTCGGTACCTTGTGGTAACCTTGTGGTGATTTTTGGGAGTACTAATACTACTCCACCATCGATTGCCTGTTAGTGGTGGATGGACCTGAATCTCACATGCTTCCAGTTAAGCTCAACTACCATTATCTACCTGGTGCCGATTATAGTTTTTCTATGAAAGCATGGCACGTGCTACTGCACCGAGCCTACAAATGTAAGACAAAGATGGTCAGACAATGGTGTCCAAGCCGTAAATCATCTGTAAGCTCAGCATGGTCCCAGCATGTGTTAGGATTTGATGAAAAACTATACTCAAGATTCACAAGTGTTTCTGGGTGGTTGATGGTTGTGAAGCATGCGTGGAAGCACGTGAGCTCCTTAACTTGTGATGTTTCAGAGGATCACTGTTCCAACACTCAAGTCTCTAGCCAGGTCTCCTTGGTGGTCTAGTCAACCAGACTATTGGATGCAGCCGCTCCCAGCATGACATATGAATCAGGTAATGATTCATATGTTAAGCCCTTGTGCGTGCCAGCAGAGGAAGTGTTTTAGTCTTAGGCCTTAAATTAATGTGGATATTAGTTCTCCCTCAGCATACCTAATGCACCTCTTGCTTTTGAACAGAGCTATTTTGCACATCCTGCCATGCCTCCTGGTTGCATGTTATTTCCATTTCCAGATTTGGAACTAGTCCCTCTTAATATTTTCAAAGTGTAGGTTATTGTGTATCTCTTGCCAGCACACTAAGAGAATACAGATTTAAGCATTTTAATTAGTTCTAATAATTTAATGCTTCATCGAATGGATTCCAGCAGTAAAAGAACTTTGCCACACCATTCAGGTCAGCAATTGCTCCAGCTTCGAATAGGGCAGTTATTGTGCAAAAATATTCCACCCTAAAGAGCACAAGTGTCTTGAGAATCAATATTTGTATGGAATCTGATTGAAAGGTTCTTGTTTTCCAGCGGGTTAATTTTTCTTGCAGTTTTGACAGCTACTTTACTGTGGTTTTAAAAAGGTTTTCCACCATGATTACTCCCAGATCTTTTACATTGCTTTTTATTTCTTTAGTGCGATTTGATTGCATTTAATACGTGATTTCCATTTTTATATTTTGTTTTTCTATAGCATAGGGGCTGGAACTTATCTTCATTAATCATCATATTACATTGTCATCAGAAATTATTACAAGAGCCCTTACACATCAAACTGCATCCTTGAATCTTTTATCAAATTCCATTAGTTTTCCAATATCCACGATGTAGGATTTGTTACTGTTGAAAATCAAGTTATTCAAATGAAAGACTTCTTGAAATCTGTTTGCAGTTTTCATAATTTTTAATGAAACAATTGTTAAGTATATTTTAGTATCTGCAAAGGATGACACAAGGGTGGTGGTTAATGTTTTTTATGTCTTGTATGAGAATAAATAAGACTGCCTTATGGTGAAGGGCTTAGTTGAAATTCTTGATGAGTTGTGCTAATTTTGGGCTGTGTATGTGTGTTTTATGAACGTGGATATGAATGTGAATAAACGAGGAAATACAAATTAGAATACGCACACTTGTGAAGCCTATACAATTCATTAGATGCTCTATAGTTTGAAGTAACTTTGTACTCAAAGAAATATATTTATGAAAAAAAAGCATGCTTAGTATTAAAACAATTTATGTGTGAAAGAATGTTTGTGTGATTATATGTATGTATTTACAGAAAAATATTGTACTGCACATGTGCCATTATGTTGAAACATTAAAATTAAATGTGTATCGTAAATATTCCTACGAAAAAATATTACTATAGTACTGCATACTAAAATTAATTATACATAACTAACTGTTTCAGTAATAAGAAATGCGAATCTTATTACATTATCTTTAAATGCTGATATTTATGCTAAGATCCTATAATCTTAAAATAACAAAGAGCAGTCGTTGTGTTAACCTAGCTGATTATGATTGATGTGTTATATTTCTTTTACAATTTCCGAATTGGTGAGGAAGGACTGACAATGTTTAGAAGATAAATTAAAGAAAGATGACTATTAAAAAAATAAAAAGATGTTGTGTCTATGCGGCACCCCATCCACTTGCTGACCGGTTCCAACGATGCTTAGAATATCTGAAAGAGAGACGAGATAGTTATTAATTTACTACACCTATATGAGAAGAAAGGAAGAACTCAGATATTTTTTAATAACTGAATGAAATGTGTAATTCTGATATTCCCTCCCCACCACATATTTCCCTGTTTATTTACAATATCTGTCTCTTTCTACCTATCATTGTTGTGTGATAATGAAAACATAATGAAAACTTACAGGAAAGGTGGAATTACATCTAAAAGTAATTAATATGAGACAGTTTGCTACCTGCACTAGCCGTTAGAGGGCTGTCTGGTGTTTCACATAAGGTGGTTGAGGGCTGTCTTAAGACAGCAGAGATTTGTTGACTGCTGTTTCTAGTGGGTGATGAGTGGATGAGGGCTATCTGGGTGGGTGCAGCATTCATGATGGCTAACTAGCGTGGGAAGAGTTGGTGAGAACTGTTTTTGTCAATATGGAATTGGTAGAGCACAGATCAAGGCTCTCCAGTGTAAAGTGTTAAGGGAGTAGTGTAAATTGCATCAATAACAGGCTTTTTTTGGTTTTCCCTAAAGCCGGTTACTCAGGCCATTTTTCTCCGTGAATTACATTAAAAACCAGATAATGGGGGTCCCTAATTTTTCCATGAACCTTAGAGCCCATCCATCCTCCCTAGTTTTCTATGAGCATTTGTCCCAAAAGTCAGTTTGTTAATATATACTTTTTCAGTTGCAGTTCTTCCCAGTCCCACAATAATGTTCTGTGACCATCCTGAAAAGCTAGTTATTGGGGCCATTATATTTGGATGCTGTCGACGGATGGACATTGGCATCGACGGTTTTATACGACCTAGGCATAGCTAGATTGGTCATTGGTGCAGAGTTGTTTTTAAGAGACCTAGGCATGGGTCGGTTATTGGCACAGGTTGTTTTAAACGATCTAGACTTTGGTGCAAACTGTTTTTAGCGACCTAGGCACAGGTTGGTCATTGGCGCAGGATTCTTTAAGGACCAAGGCATGGGTTGGTCATTCGTGCAGGCTGATTTTAGGGGCCAAAGCATGGATCGGTCATTGGCTCTGGTTGTGTTTAGCGACCTATACATGGCTAGGTCATTGGCACTGGTTGTGTATAGCGACCTATACATGGTTAGGTCATTGGCGCAGGTTGTTTAGCGACCTAATATTATTTTTCGAGTCTAGCCAAAGTTTATTTATTCCCATTTTAAATGAATGTTCCTATTTTCAGTGAATGCATATTTGCTCCAATTTGCAATGAATGCATATTTGGCCCTATTTCCAATTACTGTTTATTTGTATGAAACATTTATCTATAGGAAATTCCAGAATGTTCACCGACCTATGAACTAAGTCTTCTCAGACCTAAGTCTTTCCTAAAAAATATAAGCTTAACTATTGCATTAATATATTAAATACTCTATTAATTAATACCCCCTTTTAAACCCATTTATCCATGTCACCCCCATCTCTTCCCCTATCTATTGAATTCAGTTAATGATTACATATTTGTTCCGATTCTTTTTAGTAACTAGTTAAAGATTACTTAATTAGTAAGAATATTATTTTAGTCCAAAGAAAGATTGCATATTTGTACCAAAGACTTTTACTGTATAGTCAAAGATTGAGCGAAATGTGGCTGTTTAAGGATTAAGAATTTAATACCTAGTGGGATTAGGAAACAATTAGGGAAAGCCGTGAATGAAATGTTGAATGACACTAAGTTGAGTAACACTGATTAAAATCTCCTTTTAAGACTTAATGAGTATATACATTTTTCTTGCATAATTATCTTTTACGGACACAGAAGAATGAATTGAGAAACACATATTTGAAAAGGGTTTGATAAATTACTGGGTGGGTATTTGTTGGGATAAAACTTTCACATATGTGTTAATGATGTTTTATTTCATATCTGAAGCAGAGCGAGATGATGATTCAACTGAAAGCATTGTAACTTTCAAAGAATGTCAATGAGAGCTATGTATCATGTATATATTCAATAAAACATATTTTGCAACTGGCTTGGAGACTTCAAAGCAATGAGTAATGGTTCCAGTGGGTCTTTTAAGTATGTGTGCACGTTTGTGTGTGCATGCTCGTATTCGTCTGTTACCTTGAGGTGTTAGGTTAAGGTTAGGTTAATGTGATGAATATATTATTCAAAATGGAATAAAAAGCAAATAATCTATAAGGACGGTACGACTGCTGTTGGATTTAACACCAAATTAGGTTGTGTGTGTGACATCAAATTCAGCGTAAGTGCTAAAGACTCTTAATACTGTTCAGGCTGCAATAAAAGGCAGTCATAGAGATACAAACCATACAAATAATGTATTCAAATTTCTTTTAAGAACTGATGATTATATAAATTTTGCTTTGCCTAATGATGAATTAATGAAAGTGCATGGGTATGGTGAATTTATAAATACTGTATAATTGAAAGATTTAATAATAAATAAGGGTACTGTTACGGTGCCCTCTTCTATTTCTTCCCTGTTCCAGCGTAAAAGAGTCATATCTCCACACCTTGAAGGTTCCCCGAGTGGGATTGATATAGGAGGCAGCTGGAAAGAGTATGTATTTGTGGAGAAATTGTCCTTTCTAAGTTTTACAAGTAAGGGGGGGGGCTTACGCCCCTAATACATATAAAATGGCGACGCCTCTGCCAGGGTGGCGCAAAGAATGTGAAGATGCAGGCTGGCGATTGGCTGGCTGTTGTCACGTGACGAGTGACCAATGAGAGTCCGCCCCTGGAGGTTGTGACGTCACCGGGAGGCCAGACTCAAGAGCTTACGAAGGCGCTGAGGCCCTTTGACGCGAGCGGAAGTGCATCAGTGAGCTCTGGAGATCGGAGGTTTTTGAAGCCCCGCCAAGTGAATGGTGCAGCCTAACGCATTCTACCAGCATTATAGAAGAGTAGTGTACTCCCGGGGAGCATGAAGAAGCAGAGTTTAGTGGGCGAAAGAGCGCCAAGAGCTCATTGCTGTTAGTCTAAGACGGAAGTGAGCAACGACGCTGGGAGGGCAGTGTGAAGCCCTGCGGGTCGCGCTCCAGCACGGCGTGCGAGCTGCCGTGACCTGGTCACACATCCACTGGAGATTGGGAAAGGAAGCATCGTGTCTGGATTCATGAGTATTTGTCTCGGTGAAGGCGTGAGGAAAGCGACGTGCTCAGTGACCACTGGCTGGGCCAGCTTGGAAGAACTGAAATCTGAGAATAGGAACAGCGACGATTACTGCATGCTTAGAAATCGCAGAGAACTGCAAACGGGAAGTACAGGAGAGATGGACTACAAAACAAGAACACAGTGAGAGAGAACACTAATGAACACAGTGCGAGCACAGACCCAGACACACTACCAGACGCAACACAATAGTTATTGAGCAACTACAGAAATCTGCAGGATCCCCTCCTACAACTGTCCAACCACTTGAGCTGGACGGTAGAGTGACGGTCTCGCTTCATACAGGTCGGCGTTCAATCCCCGACCGTGCAAGTGGTTGGGCATCATTCCTTCCCCCCGTCCCATCCCAAATCCTTATCCTGATCCCTTCCAAGTGCTATATAGAATAATGGCTTGGCGCTTTTCCCCCTGATAATTCCCTCCCTCCCCTCCTACATCTATTAGCAAAGAACCAACACAAAGTATAGTGGAGGGATTAACCATGGCAAACAAAGCATGAACATGGAACTTGCCAATATTATGCCCGAGCTGTGTAAATATGGGCTGTCAGGAAGAATAAATAGAACATGCAAATATAACTACGATAGAAACTGCAGAAATACCCTAAATACAGTAACATGTCGCTCTGATAACTGCAAATACTTCCACCCAAAACTGCAAGAATTCGCTAACCAAAAAAAGAAGTATTTTAACAAACAATGCCCAGATTTTTATATCAAAGGAGCAAAGCTAATAAAATCACATGAATGCCATTATGAAAACAGCAACACCCATAAATACCAGGGGGATTTTTTTTTAGCAAGAAAAAGATTAAAAAAAAAAAGGCAAGAACTGTCCAAACTGTACCATCAACTCGGTCAAATGCTAAACAGGACACAGATAATGGGACACCCTTACCACACCAAGTAAAATACCCAGCACTTCCACAAATACAACATATTTGTGGAAGAATGCTGGGCTTGTTGAGAATTTGATCGGTTGCTTGCAGTGGACTAAAAGCCCACATAGTTATTACACCCTAGCTGATGGCACTTTCTGAAGAAATCTGACCAATTGTCTCTTGAACACATTTTTTTCAAGCAACATTTCATGTGTTTGATGAAAAAAGGTTGAAAATGTGTGCGTGCGCTTCTAATGTTTCATACTGTTCTAAAATTGTGCCAACTGCACCTCTACTCCTCTCGGACTGTTCCATGTTCCCTGCCACACCTTTCGCACCAGTATTATTTTATTGTATGTGGGGCCTAAGACCTTCGAGTATCTTCTATGTATATATTATGTGGTACCTCTCTTATCGCCTCTCCAGAAAGTATATTTTGAGTTGTTTTTAGATGGTCACAGTACTTCAAGCATTTTACTGTGCTCTTTATTCAGTCGTTTCTCCTGTTTTGAAATGGAAGGCGAATACCGAGTAATATTTAAGGAAGAATAACACAAGTGATTTGAAAAGGAGCATTGTGTTGGTCTTTCATGATTTGCTTTCAAAACTCTATCATTCTTCTAGCTAATGATATATATGTATCTTAGATAATAAAAATTAAATGACAAAACAAAGCTGGAGGTTGTTGAATGAAGGGGGAGTGCAGAGAAGGATTACGGAATATTTAAGCCATTGGGTGTGACGCAACTGTTGCAACAGGACCTGAAATTTTTTTAATATTGCTATGAAACAATATTGATTTATCTGAGCTGTCAATGATTTAATACCCCACCAAGTCAGGTTTCTTCAGGAAGTACCGAATCAGCAAAGTTGAGTTGGCTACATAGCCCTGTGGCCCGATGCCAGCTGCAGTCTTTGATTATGTATTCACCAAAAATGCCTAGTCGAGGCACCTATATCAACAGACACAGTCCCACTACAAAAAAGGAATAGCAAAGTAATATATATATATATATATATATATATATATATATATATATATATATATATATATATATATATATATATAATATCAAATTATAAAATTAATTTGAACTAACGTTACACAATTATGTGACTAAATGTGTGAAAAGAAACTAAACAACCTAGGCTTAACAATATATTTAGAGGAGATCCTTACTTTTAATCTTTTGAAACTACTCAAGATATAAACCCCTAGAAGCAATAGACGAAACCAAATAGGAATTTATTGTATATACAGATTTTGCAAAGACATTTGACACAATTTACCACACAGAAATAGGCTATAAAATGAGGTTCAAAGGAACAACTGGCAAAGGTGAGGTTATCTTGAGATGATTTTTAGCGTTCCCGCGGCCCGGTCCTCGACCAGGCCTCCTTTTTGTTACACATCCCGTAGGAAGCAGCCCGTAGCAGCTGTCTAACTTCTAGGTACCTATTTACTGCTAGGTAATAGGGGCATCAGGGTGAAAGAAACATTTTACCCATTTGCCTCCATTGGGATTCGAACCCGGAACCTCAGGACTACGAATCCGAAGCGCTGTCCACCCAGGTGTTAGGTGCCGTATAGGAAAATATATAATTTTCTGGCATTAAAAAAGGAACAGTTAACCAAACAAAATCTGGTACAAATGCAGGAAAAAGTTCGGTGCCACAGTCTTTGTTCCACTTTCTCCTTAACTCTCATACACTGTAGACAAAAACACAAACCATAGCCGTTTCTCATCTTCTACAGGCACCAAATTCAGCATGAATATTGCTTCGGTAGAAAACAATGAAACCTTAAAGGCTACATTATTATATATATATATATATATATATATATATATATATATATATATATATATATATATATATATATATATATATATATAAATTCCAACTACTGTACTTATACATATATGAAAGAAAAAGAAAACTCCAACAGAATACAGGTTACAGGACGAACTCAGATTGCACAGAACTGAAATCAGATGTAAGATATATCGCGACCTTTATTATTCAGACATCCGGAGGTACCAAGTGTCTTGGTACCTCCAAATGTTGCATGATCTAACGTTTAGTGAGCATAACAAGTAACTTTTCACAAGCCAGAAAGGTATCAGGTGGATTATGAGAACCTTCAAAACCAAGGATGCCTCACCACAATGCTCCTATTTTTCAAAACATTTGCACTATCCCACCTACAATACTACTCTGTACTCACCTCCCCTTTCAATGCAGGAGAGATACCTGAAATAGGAATAAAGAGAACATATACTGCACGCATTGACACACTAAAACACCTAAATTACTGAGACTGCATCAAAGCATTCAAAATGTACCTACTGAAATGGAGACGAGAGAAATCATATACTATATACATTGAAGATACTCAAAGGTTTAGTCCCCAATATGCATCATGAAATAACTTGCTGTAGTGAAAGATAAGGTATAAAGTATAAAATAGACAAATTAAAGAGTTGCCACAAAAGAATCAGAAAACACTATCATTATCAGGGGCCTACAAACTTTAAGTGTTCTTCTACAAAAAAATAATAAAATACTGCCAGAAGAAAGGCTGACTTTAACTAGGGAATACGGTTCCTGCAGGAAGTGCTTAATCAGCCAGGTTGTAATAATCTGTGGGCCTGCAACCTCTTACTAGCAACAGCCTGACCCCAGGTAGGATGCGTTGGGAAAATAACGCAAACCCGATTCTCACCCCAGACACTAAATTACCATCACAATCGGCACCCACTGTGGCTGCTGACAATCACCACCACCCACATTCATCACTATAACCCTAAACCTCCACAACTATTAACAACATTCACCATCACCACCATTACACTTAACGCCCGCCACCAACAACACTCGCTATTAACCAACTCTACATGCATTACCATTACCCCACATTCACCAATGCCACCCACACCCACCGTCACCACCCACACACGTCGTCGCCGCCACCCACACACGCCGTCGCCACCCACACTCGCCCTCGCCACCCACACTCGCCCTCGCCACCCACACTCTCCCTCGCCACCCACACCGCCGTCGCCACCCACACCCGCCGTCGTCACCCACACCCACCGTCGCCACCCACACCCACCGTCGCCACCCACACACGCCGTCGCCACCACCCAGGTTTATCTTGAGGAAGGAGTGATTCTGAGGATCAACCTCCCGCGGCCCGGTCTCTGACCAGGCTTCCTGGTTGGTGGTCTGGACAACCACTGTGTTGGACGCAGCTGCATGCTGTCTGAGGTATAAATCACAGCCGGGGTGATCAGCCATCAGTTGGAGATGTCTATCAAGTTCTCTTTTTGAAAAATGTGAGGTCGGCCGGATATGCCCCTTGTGTTTAAAGGGAGTGTTGAACAGTCTCTGTCCCTTGATGAGGATCCAAAACAGATCAAGTTTTGAGTTTTCTCAAGTTTCTTTCGAGTTCAAGATAAGAATTTTATCTTAGCATACCTACTGCACTTCAACGCAAATATTTTGCACTTTTGGCCATGCATTTTGGTCTCAAGTGGAGTTATTTCCATGTGCAGCTTTGGAATCAGTCTCTATAATGCTTTACAAGTATAAATTATTGTGTCTTTCCTCTCACCTACACTCTAGAGAAGATTAAACAATTCTAAGCGGTCCCAATAATTTAGACGTTTTATTGAGTAACCTGGCTGATGATCAACTAGGCTGTTCGGCTGTTACACTTTGGGTTGCGTTCTTTACGAAATTAAAGATGCATCTTTTTACCTTGCCAGTAATTCCTATTGTGTGCAATATCTTAGTCACATTTGTCGAAAGCTTTCGTGAAATCAGTTTATATCACATCGGAATTTGCATGTCATCCACGGTATCCAAGATTGTCATAATGGTCCAGCAATAGTGAGAGACATTAACTCCCTGTTTTGAACCCATGTTGTCCAGAATTATGAAGATGCTTTGATTTCATGTGTTTTGTGATCTTACTTCCTAGCACTCTTTCAAAGATTTTGTCTGTGATAGAGCTATTGACCTTTAATGATTTGTACCTGTTTTACTGCCACCCTTGTGGAATGGTGGAATCTCCGCTATTTTTAATGTCTGAGTTAACATAGGTTCAGGCTCCAAATAACGTATTGGGCCTGTAATTAATATTGTTAATTAGTAATTAATTCTTGATGAATATAGAATTCCATGAATTTGGTTCTGTTGTGAAGTGCATGGGCATCGGCTATTGCTACTTCAAAATCCATTGACACTCATCACCACCACCATCACCCCTCACCATAACCACGAACACTCACCTTCACCACCACCACTCATCGCCATCACCTGCAATCTACACAGAGACACTCATCATCTGCACCAATAAAGCAACAAAATCTGCACTCACCATCACCAGCCACCTTTAACACACTTATCATTATCACCCATCTTCAACACTACATCTCACCATTATCACGTACACAAATCATCACAACTGATATCACCATTGCCACCATCACCAATGTACTTTGATTGTTCATAGACTGGAAGTTCTTCTGCTCCCCAAGCCCGGCCCGAGAGTTTGATCCAACAGACTGTTACATAGAGTTGTCCACAGGCCCACACATCCACTATAACACGGTTGACCAGTTATTTTTCTTGAAGAATTCCAGTTTTGTTCCGGTAATATTTCTTAATACTTGCTGGTAGAATAATGAACAGCCGTGGACCTCTGATGTTCATAGTGTTGTTCTCTGACTGTGCTTATGACTCTACTCTTCACTGTCTCTATTCAGCATTTCCTACCATATGAATGCTCCAGTATAACAATATACTGGAGCATTCCACTATGTTGCTATTATACTGTGCAAATTTGGGACCTAACCTTTCAGCAATTCCCATGAATATATTGTGATATCTCTCTCTTCTCCTTCCTAGAGCAGTGGTTCCCAAACTCTTGATGGTCATTACCTCGTTTTCATAGAGCATCCTTATTAATGGCCCCCTACATTTAGTATTAAAAAAAATTTCCCACAAATTTTAGTGTTGCATATTTTTTCTTTCTTTGCATATCATAATCTATACTCTGCCTCATCACCAATGTACATTACCCCTTACATATTTGAGAAAAGGTCCCCCAGGGGGGGGGGGGGGCATGGCCCCCTAGTTTGGGAACTAGTTTAATCTAGAGAATACATTTTCAGAGCTTTGAGAGGGCACTAATAATTTAGGCATCTTATCGTGACTGTGCATGCCGTATGTGTTATCTGTATTCCTTCTTTATTTCAGTAATCCCTTCTGCTCTGAAGGGGGAAACCGAGACTCCGGTAGAACCCAAGGCGGGACAGTAAGTAATTATCAAAAGAAGGCACCAAGCCGGGAAGGTTATGTAGCACCAAAACAAATGTAGAGGATATTCAAAAGGCACTAAATATCACAAAGGATGCCAATATGAGAACACAAGTGCATAAGGCGAACGATATAAAAGGTATCTGATTCACCAAGGCATATATAGTTGTGGTCAGGACACACAACAGAGTAGCCTACACCGTCTGCAGACTTAGACCCATCTGTGAAGACGGAAATGGAGCGGGAGTGTGAAGAAAAGTGTGCAAGGAAAGGGCGTTTCCGAACTGTAGGAGGGGAAAAGTTTCAGTCACATGGGTCAAGGTTTTACAAGCCTTAGGAAGGACCCTCCATGGGAACAAGGATGGGACAACACAGGTATAAATATTGACAATCTGAACCGAAAGAGAACCTTGCAAGTGAGACAACTAAACAGAAAGAGGTAGGTGTCAGTGAAAAGGAACATGGACCACACGAGGGGTTTAGAAGCTGAGGCGTAACCCTATATAGTGCAGAGCATCTAAACGGTGAAGAGGAGACGCAGACGAGTAAACAGGACAACCATAATCAAGTTTATAGTATGAGAGAGGAATATAAAGAGGGCCTATCAGGTCCTCAAGAAGTATGGGAAAAGACCTTATGTACGTTAAGGGCCTTAGAGCATTCAACTCCGAGCAACGCCGTTCCAATTCCAGTCTGCATCTCTTCCTCTTTTTTCGTTTGGGTATGCGGTTTGAGTATATTTTTGGAGCATTTAAGTTTATTTATTTCAGGCATTGGTTCAGGTTTGCATTTTTTAGCTGTTCTTCCCGGCTTATTTCTGTGAGGTCTGTTTATTTGCTCCCAGCTAATCTGTTTATTATTAAAATTGAATTTGCTGAATTCTCCTCTGGGACTCTGGACTGGCGGTGCAAGTCTACTCCCCATGCTTGTCAGAACTTCAATTAGGTTGTGATCTGAGTAACAGGTATTTGTAATCATTATGTTCCTGATCAATTTATCATCATTAGTGAAAATGAGGTCCAACATGTTCTCTTTTCTAGTTGGTTTTACTATTTGCTGGTTTAAGGCAAATCTGTCGCACATCCGTATCAGGTCATTTGCATGTGCCTGTTCATTTAGGCTACTTCCTGGTATTCTTTCTGATATAACTGTATTAGGTAGGTGCTTCCATTTCAGGTGCCGATTGGTTGCTGGACTGGTTGACCAGTCCAGCAACGAGGAGGCCTGGGTCCTCGAGAATCTTATAAATATTCCCATTGTCAGGAATAGAAAGCCTATTAGGGTAATCAAGTTTCCCTTAACCTAACATATGACCTCACCCAGGATGCAACTTACAACAGTTGACTAACTCCCAGATTTACCTGGAAAGGGCTCCGAGAGTTCTTCTTCTCCCTAAACCCAGACGGGCCAGGTTTGACTTGTGATAACCTGGTCGAACAGGCTCTTGTTTGCAATGGCCCACGGGCCCATATATCCACTACAACTTGATTGGTCCGGCACTTCTTGCAGAAACTTCTCTAATTGCTCTTTTAAGAAGTTCACCATTCTTTCCACAATATTGCTTATGTTTGCTGGGACTCGTATAGCATAGGTGAACAGAGGTATCAGGTGAAAATAAATATTTTCAGACTTCTCTGTCCAAGTAAGAAATCAAACCCGGGACATTTCAGTTGTGACCCAACTGTAAATTACCATTGCAGTTGGCACTGTGTTCAAAATTTGTTAATTGATCACTAGATCAATCTCTTCGGAGTTTTTCTAAATAATTAAGTCCTCACTCTTCTGCTGGAAATATATAGATGCACGTTCTCAACTTCACACAAAATCGAAAAACTCATTTTGTTTCGATCTATGAATGTGACCATGAAAGGTATTCCCCACTCAGCATATCTCTGGATAGGATCAGAGGGTGAATTGAGTACAAGTGTATATGGTGGAACTGGAAGTTGAAAGTGTTGAATAATTGAAAGTGAAACTAATAAAATCTGCCAACAGGCTCCTATATATTGGGCCTGTTGGCAGATACATATATTGGCCTATACTGTATTTATATAGACAATAAAAATAAAGACTTCCTTGCATAGACAAATTTTAGTCCTGGAAGTTTCATTTTGTTCTCCAGGTACTGCATGGCAACAGCAAGTGTGAAAAACAAAACATTATCACAAAATCATAATTCATTCCTACTTGGGATACCTGACTATTTATTCAACACTAAGCGACCAGAAATTGCCAACTACAATTATGAAGAATTTGCAACTTTGAAATAAATCATTGCTACGATGATGAACATTTACATACTTCTATTTATTTTTTACATTGGGGGTGTGATTCATACGTCAGGCTCTGAGTAGATGCGTCCAACAGCCTGGTTGACCACCCCATCAACCAAGTCAGAGGCGGGGACGCTGATTCCCGAAATGAACACAAGGTAACCGCAAGGTAAGAGGAACATTAGATCAACGTATGGCTTATTCTTGACCTATAATCTGAAATTCCTCATGCACAACAGGACAGCAGCACACTGATGTGTACTTTAGCTTGTAATAAAAAAATAATTTCAGAGTTCATTTGAAGCCTTAATATGCTTGTCATTCCTAAGATCACAGTTAACTAATTGGTTTATAACCAGATCACAAATCAATGATGGATGCACTGGGGCGAACAATGAACGAACAAGTTCAGGTGTTCAACTCAGTCCAGGGCTCAAACCTGGGTCATTAATACAGAAATTGACGGGTTGTAAATTGTATGGTTCCAAGACACACAATTACATATATACCAACATATAATTGGCTCTAATGCAAAACTTTCTAGGGTCTCATATTGTAACAAGACCACTGGAAATATACATTATCATTAAATATACATAAATTGTGACACAGCTCTGCATACTTGTATTAAAGTTACCATTGAAGGAAAACTGGCCATTCTATGGACGATGTGTAAAACATGATTTCCTACCAAAGGGTTACATGGACCAATAAAAAGAAGCCCTTCCTTATATATATATATATATATATATATATATATATATATATATATATATATATATACTATATATATATATATATATATATGTATGTTGTACCTAGTAGCCAGAACACTGCACTCGGCCTACTATGCAAGGCTCGATTTGCTTAATAAGCCAAGTTTTCCTGAATATATATAATTCTCAACATTTTTTCCTTGTTATATGGAAATCCATTTCTTTATGTAAACAAAAAATGAGGGTAATCATCTTGGAAGACCTTTCACTTACACAGTGAAGTAGCTGTAACTACAAAAATATTTACAAGAACAAGAACTTTCCAAACAGATAGATGCCAAACTAATGATAGTATTTTTTTAAACACTTGTGCTCTCTAAGGTGAAATACTGTTGCACACTTCTTTAGGTGCTCTATCCTGTTGAAATTGAAATTTAAATAAGTTTATTGAGGTAAAATACACACAAAGGGATGAGGTAGCTCAAGCTATTCTCACCCCGTTCAGTACATCTCTATCGTGTTTGTGTGCGGCTTATATGTTCTATGAATTCTTTCTATTTTAGAAATGTCTCCCGCTTTGAAAGGGAAAGTGAATAGTACCGCGCAATACTCAAGACACGAGTGACAAGACAATGAATGGTTCAAGACACAATACTCAAGCACAAGTGAAAAGTAAGAACATTGTGGTCGTATCCCATTCCAAGGTTCTCATATTCGACCATATAATTTACCTGGCTTGTGCTAAATTTGTTTAGTTATGCTCACATGTCGTTTTCCTTCTATGAGATCTGATTATCTCTTGTATCCTGTATTTCGTTTTTCTCCATTTTTGCAATATCTAAATACAGAATCTGGAATTATCACTTAAAAAAATCCGTTATTCGTTTGCACCTCATTTTATGGGTTATCTCTTCATGTTCACGTATTTCTAAATGGCTTTGCAAAGTTTGTGTATACTACATTTGCATTATGTATCGCTTCTAATGTTTCCTTCATTTCGTCGTAGTGGTCGAGTAATTGCGAAAGCCAGGATCATCCAGCTCAAAATTCACGTGGACCTAGGTTGTGAAGTTCACGGTTCTTCATAAAACTGGATATTTTACTCTTATCAGTCTTGCAGAAACCTTGAAAATGAAGGGAAGTTGGCGTCTTAAGAAAGGGAAAGGAGGTGAGAGACATAGGAAGATGAATAAGATAATTGAAGAAGAAATGCGATAAAGAAGTGGGAAGAAGAAATATAAAGAACTGGAAAGATGGTACAGGGATAAGTTGAGTGACGAATAACACTAGTAACTAAGATGGAGAAACAGGTGGGATTCAAGAATGGGAAGGATACCTTACCTTGCAAGGATGAAGAGGAATAAAATAATGAGCATAAATATCAAGGATGCACAACTGAGGAGAAAGTTAATTTAAATATTTAGGCTTTGACTTGCTGAATATAATATGTATTAAAACAGGTAGATAGGGAGTAGGGAGAGATGGAAAGGAGCGAGGAAAAAGAAGAGTGGAGACAGTGAAGGAAAATAGGCGGGAAGGAAACGAGAGGAAAAGGCGTAATAAGGGAAGGAGAAGGAGCAGTATGGGGGAGGTGGGAAAGGAGCAGTGCAGTAAAGGGAAGGGGGCAGGAGGGAGGGGGGTGGGGTAGGGTGGTGGTGCATGTGTCGAGGCATTCACACGTGGTATAGTCTGGTCATTGTGGAGTAGTGATCCGCCACCAGCATGAACCTCCTCTACCACACCACCACAACACTACCAATACCAAACTGTACCGCCACCTGCACCACTACACTGTACCTCCACCACTACACTGTACCTCCACCACTACTCTGTACCTCCACCTTCAACACTACACTGTACCTCCAACTTTACCACTACACTGTACCTCCACCTTTACCACTACACTGTACCTCCACCTCCACCACTACACTGTACCTCCAACTTTACCACTACACTGTACCTGCAACTTCACCGCTACACTGTACCTCCAACTTTCACTACACTGTACCTCCAGCTTCACCACTACACTGTACCTCCAACTTTACCACTACACTGTACCTCCAACTTTACCACTACACTGTACCTCTAGCTTCACCACTACACTGTACCTCCACCTTTACTACTACACTGTACCTCCAACTTTACCACTACAATGTACCTCCAACTTTCACTACACTGTACCTCCAGCTTCACCACTACACTGTACCTCCAACTTTACCACTACAATGTACCTCCAACTTTACCACTACACTGTACCTCCAACTTTATCACTGCACTGTACCTCCAGCTTCACCACTACACTGTACCTCCAACTTTACCACTACACTGTACCTGCAACTTTACTACTACACTGTACCTCAAACTTTACCACTACACTGTACCTGTAGCTTCACCACTACACTGTACCCCCACCTTTACTACTACACTGTACCTCCAACTTTACCACTACGCTGCATATCCACATTTACCAGTACACTGCACCTCAACCACAATACTGCTCTTCCACCTTTAACAGTACACTGCATCACTAAAGGTGCAGTGCAAAGCTGCACCACTGAACCTTTTCTTTGCTTCACGTGTTTTGACACCTTGTATGTTGGCAAATGGAAAAGATGTTATCGTATTGTGGAAGTGCTGGGTATTTTACTTGGTGTTAATATCTGTGGTTCTGGCTGGGGTGCCACCTGAGCTTTCAACAAGATAAATGAAAACAGCAGAACGTATCACAAAATACCATTATCATGCTTTCCTGCAATCTGGATAATCAATCGCTGTTTTCAAGTGTGGCAAATTCAGCAATCCGGTTTCAAATAGATAGCATTCACAAAACTTCACATGAGGTGATGGGACACCCGGGATCAACCAAACATCTTAATACTTGGAGTAAACCTTCAATGTGGTCAGGGGTTCACTGAAAACAGAATCGTACTGACCCCTTAGCATTTCACTCATTTCTTTGCTGTCATCTGTGAAAGTTCAATCACCCTTGTGCAAGGGCCCAGTGCTTCTTGGATTTTATATGATTCTCTCAACTACAGCTCGATCATTTCTATTTCCATACATACCTCACATCTGCAAGAGGTCATTTGTGTGTGACTTCATTCAGACTGCTTCCTGGGATTCTCTCTGCTATAATAGTATGCCACATTTTCCTATTTTAGATGTCGTAAGTTGAAATCACCAAGCATGATGATGCTAGGGGCATGGGTTGTGAGGTTTGGACCTTCTTGGTTATCTTTAGGTTATCTTGAGATGATTTCGGGGCTTTTTAGTGTCCCCTCGACCAGGCCTCCACCCCCAGGAAGCAGCCCGTGACAGCTGACTAACGTGGTATAGTCAATATAGACCCAGGTACCTATTTTACTGCTAGGTAACAGGGGCATAGGGTGAAAGAAACTCTGCCCATTGTTTCTCGCCGGCGCCTGGGATCGAACCCAGGACCACAGGGTCACAAGTCCAGCGTGCTGTCCGCTTGGCCGACCGGCTCCCTTGGACATATCGACTTGGACTTGCACATACCTTGGACATATCAATTGTATATAAATCTGATAACAAGCAAGAAATTGGTTTGTAGTAATTTATTCAGTAAAAACATTCAAATATTCATTCTTCTGCCTGTCAGACCCTTAAATATCTCAACTTTAGGTAAGATATCTCAATTCCAATAGTTTTCAATTTACATAGGCTAGCATAGGGCTGGACTTTCTTCATGACTACTTCCTCAATGAAACTGAGTTTTGGTAGTCCACAAACTCAAAAAGCCTTCACAATCAGGCTGATCTGGTAGCTCCAGCAGAAAGTTGTCAAATTCCCTCCTGAAATTTTCAACTTTTGTTCAAAAGAGATGTATTATGTTTGCTGATGAAAGTTTGAACAAGTGTGTATATCCTTATGTTCAAACTGTTCTCCAATTTTCCTCAAAGCATTTTTCAAACGAGTTTTACACTTCCTGCCATATCTCTCACTTCAGTAGAGCACAGTTATGCTGTAACTTTATTTTGCATTATTCACAATGCAACAATGACCCTTTCAGTGTTTTTCATGTGAATATTTTAAACTATCTATTTCGCTTCCATTCCAATTAGTACAATTTGAGAGCCTCGAAATGGAATGCTAGTATCAAATAATATTCCATATGAGACAGTATCACAAGATGAATCTCACAAGTCAAGCCTGGCCTCTGGCAGAGCTTGAGGAGGAGAAGAACTCAGAACCCCATCAGGCAGGTATCAGTGAATTGAAAAGTAGCATCATTGGTGTTGCATTGTGTTTTGAATAATATACATACATTCTTTCATTTCCATGACAAAACTGTGTTTGCTTGGTTTTGCCTTTTATGTCAAATTAATATTTGAATTTTTGTTTTTAAATAATATAATTTTTATGCTAATTTTGGTTTCATCTGCAAAAGATAACACATTTTTTTTATTTGTCTATATCTGTAATGAAAATAGAATAGAAAAACTGACAGTCTTGTCTTCTATTTTTACAGCAATATTTCTATATCAGTAATGGGGATGAAGAAGGAAAATGTCTTCTTAAACAAAAACTGTCTTCTTTATTTATTTTACAGCAATATTTAAGTTTTCTATGTACTCACTTGTTAGCCGGTTACCACCACTAGTTAGTTACACTCCCCCACCACCAGATGGCGGCCCCGGAGGTCCAGCCTGCAAGACCCATCAGGCATGCGCCACCCAAACACGACCCCCAAAGCCCCTGAAAAGGGAAAGGTGGGAACAAGGAATCACCGAGGGGACCCACCATACAGACGCGTTTTATTACATTTATCACTGGATTTCTTGGAGGGCTCCCCCTCGGTGGCTCTCTGAAGCTCTCTCACCAAGGAGTACAAGCAGCCAGGAACACAAAATAACGGAGGTCAGTCTTGGGTCACTACCCAATGGCACACAAGCCCACACAGTGATCCAATTGCTGGACCACTATGATATGGCGTTAGATGCCATGGAAGACGAGCAAAACGCTGATGTATTGAAGAAAGATTTCGCAAAAGCCTTCGACAAAATGTGAGCATGGTGTTATTGCACACAAAATGCGTTCAAAAGGAATTATCGGAAAAATGGGCAGATGGATCTACAATTTCCTAACTACCAGAACAAATGTGCAATAGTCAACAAAGTAAAATCCGGACCATCAACCGTGAAGAACTCAGTCCGACAGGATACTGTGCTTGCTTCAGTACTCTCATTTTCATATCGGACATAGTCAAGGACACAAATTATAGTACTGTATCATCCTTTGCAGATAACACTACCTACCTTGTGTAGCTTCCGGGGATCATTCTCCCTAGGGGTCTAGGATTTTTATGAGAGTAGACAACATATAGGAAACAGCAAACCTCCAATCAGATGTAAATCTGGTCTTTTAATGGTCTTTCAGTTAAGTTCCAGCTCCTGCACTACGGAAAATAAAAATGAAAATATACAAATGGAAACCATGTACAAAATGCAATCAAATCATACCACAGAACGAAAAAGCAATGTAAAGGATTTGGGTGTACTCATGTCGGAAGACCTTACCTTTAAAGAACACAATATAGTAGCCGTCACGACCAAGAAAAATAACAGGTTGGATACCAAGAAACTTTCAAACAAGACATGCTGAATCAGTGATTATAGTTTCCAAGATGCTAGTGCTCTCTACAGTGGAATACTGTTGCACAATGACAGCCCCTTTCAAAGATGGAGAAATTGTTAACCTGGAGAGCGTACAGAGATACTTTACTGCTAGATTCCACTCAGTAAAACATCTAAACTATTGGGACTGACTAAAATGCTAAAATCTGTATTTTCTAGAGTGCAGGGGGAGATGAATAATAATTTACATGTGAAAAATATTAAGTATGACTGGTCCCAAATCTGCACACAAAAATAACATCATATGAGACCAAAAGGCCTAGCAGGATGTGTAGAATACCTCTGTTGTAAAGCAGAGGTGCAATAGGTACTCTGAGAGACAACCCTTAAAACATCAGAGGCCCGAGCTGTTCAACAGGCTTCCACTTCACATAAGGCGCATAACTGGCCGACCTTTCACAGTGTTCAAAAGAAAACTCAATAAATACCTCCAAGGGATACCTGATCAACCAGGCTGTGATTCACAAATGTGGCTGCGAGTAGCTGTGTCCCACAGCTTAGTTGACCAGTCCAGCAACCAGGAGGCCTAGTCGGGGACCAGGTCATGGGGACGTTGAGCCTCGAAATCAAGGTACCCGCAAAGTACCCAACCAGTCATAGGAACAGGTACCCGCAAAGTACCCAGCCCAGTGTCATAGGAACAGGTACCCACAAATTACCCAGTCCAATGTCATAGGAACATGCCCTAAATATCTTGCCAACAAAATCCCAGTAAATCGCTAAACACCCCCATAGCTCAAAACACCAGACAAGATAAAACATGAAAGGTGTATAGAGCCACAGGCTGGGAACACGGAGTGCCACACCCTATGCTCAATAAGCAATCTCTGAAGAAAGGTTGTCAAAGCTTAAATTACATTCTCTAGAAAGGCGAAGAAATAGAGGTGACATGATAGAGCTGTGACTGAATGGACATGATAAAGGGGGATATTAATAGGCTATTAAACGTATCAACATGAGACAGAACATGAAACAATGGGTATAAACTGGATAAGTTTAAGATTTAGAAAAAATTCCTGGTAAATACTGGTTCGGTAACAAGGGGAGAATGCTGAGATCCATGATAGTTCATGCTCTGTGTTGCTTCCCCTTTTGATACATGCAATGGCCGATGGTTGGAAGTAAATAGGAAGTTTAAAATATACTAGGGATGATGGTATTATACATTAGGTTTCAGGGTCACTGTTGTAACGCAAAACACACGACTCATAGACTGGCTTTTTAATCCCCTTGAGCGAAATGCAAAGACCTGGAGACCAGCAATCACTCGCTGGGGGGTAACGAAAAAACATGAGGTCAACGAGGCGCCGTCGGAAAAAATGTCAATAACTTAGACACAACTTAGAAAACAGACACAGACGGAGAGCGAAAATCTCACCACGGTAACGAAAAAACATGAGGCCTACGAGAACCGTCGAAAAAAAGCAAAACGGCGCCTCGTAGTCCTCATTTCCACTACTACTACTTTGTGCCAGTGCCACAACTTTGTGCCACGCAGCCCATCAAGAGGGCCCAAGTAACAACTTGACATTATAACATTTAGACTGTTGTTAAATCAAACTGTCATATGTAGTGAGCTACACGAGAAGAAAGAAAAAATGAAAAGCAAAAAGAGAAAAAAGTAGAAAGAATAAAAGAAAGAAGTAAAGGGGGTTATCAAAAGAAAGTGCCAAGCCATTAGCCTATACAGCACTTGGAAGGGGTAAGGATAAGGATTTGGGATGGGACAGGGGGAGGGAGAATAATGGTGGCCAACTTGGGACGGTGGGAAATTGAACGCCGACCTGCATGAAGCGAGACCGTCGCTCTACCGTCCATCCCAAGTGACTGGGAAGAAGAGTGTGTGTGTGTGTGTTTGTGCTCTCTCTCTCTCTCTCTCTCTCTCTCTCTCTCTCTCTCTCTCTCTCTCTGTGCCCGCCTCTCAACTGTCAAACAATCAACTGTTACCAACTACTATTTCCCCCCCCCCAAATACACCCAGGAAGCAGCCCGTAATAGTTGTCTAGCTCCCAGGTACCTATTTACTGCTAGATAACAGAGGCGTCAGAGTGAAAGAAACTCTGCCCATCTGTTTCCCGCCGGCGCCGAGAATCGAACCCTGGACCACAGGACTACGTATCCAGCGTGCTGTCCACTCAGCCACTAGCGCCATCACAGCACCAGCGCCGCCGTGTGTGTTTCCGTAAGAGTTCGGACGTCATCAGTTGTGACAGCCCGTCCTCTAAACAAGAGCGCCAAATTCCATTCCATGCACCCGCCAAACCCCCTGTTTATGAATAAAAAAGATTATTTACCACTGCTGGCGTCCTTGGGAGGGCGAGATGTTGGGTATAAACTCCCAAGTTCCGATCTCTCTTTACTGTGGTCAGAGTACCGATGGTCCGATCTTTAGTGGTCAGAGTACTGGTTGTGTATTGGTGCGCGAACACCTGGCCTTCTAGGTTCGAGTCTCGCAGGGGTGGAGCCCTTGGTGTGTTTACCTATGACTTGTGAGTTTATGCAAGCATCCGTGTATGTGTAATATATATATATATATATATATATATATATATATATATATATATATATATATATATATATATATATATATATATATATATATATATATAATGAGCACGTTGTACTGACCAGGGCGGGAATAGCTTGAAGTACCACATCCATTTGTATGTATTTATACCTCACTAAGCTTATTTCAGTTTCAAATTTCAATCTGACATACAATAGCAGAGACCTTTGCTGCTTAACACCGCCCTCCCCCACATGGCCCAACAGGGAAGACACATGCACATGGGCAAGCAAACTCAAGGGTAACCGTAACAGTACAGTATGTGTGTCCACACTGAAGGGCTGCACCGTAGGGATACCAACCCCACAATGCCCACTTGACCTGATGTCTAACTAGGCAGGCTAACCAGACGAGCCAGCCACTGAGTAGTTTCGACTCCCAGATGAAGGAACATAAGGGAATGCACAAGTTTGCATGCATGGCTAACACAAGGGGTGGGGGTGTACTGAGCAAGAGCCAACTCCTCCTAACTGAGGGTGGCGCACAAGAGCCCCCTCACCACATCAAGGCACCACCAACTGCAGGGGTCGAACTTCAAGACAAGGTCAAGAATTGTCCAAACAAGACTCAGTTCAAGTTTTGGCCCATTCTAGCTAGACTGGTCAGTGTATCAGTTTTTGTTCTAACACCAGAGATGGTGGCCACTCATCTATTGTACATATGCCTGGTGTCCTCAATGTTCTCCATCCCCACCTTCATGGACTGTCAGAAAATGGCAACTACAATACAAGTCGCTCAGCCATTAACATCACCCTATTATTTATTCCTTGGCTGACTCACATTTTTAACATATTCTTTTAAGTACTCATCAAAACAAGTCAACCAATCACATGAAGATGCAGGTACACACACGACTATAAATGAACATTAAATACAAGTTTAAACCACCTGTCTATAAGTGGTTCCAGAGAAGTAATTCCTGCCAGACCTGGTCTGTTCGACCACTCTTAGTACTGCTGCATAGTCTCATATACGAACCACAGGCTAGATATCACGTACCTTTGCCGGTATCAATAAAGTGCCCGTGTGAACACCACAATTACAGGTGTTTGTAAAGCTCTTTAAATTTAGTGAGTATTGAAAAACCTTTGGCCATCAATGTATTATTCTTTTAACGAGTATTTTTTGGGGGGCCTTTATCTTTCCACGAGGATTATTTTGTACATGATGCCTTGCAAAATGTCATGTGGAGTCCGCTGCTCGAGTCTCCTGGAGCCCAAGTGAATGGAATATTTATTTCCATGTAAGTGCAGTATACAGTATTTTATTGTTCAAAGAATTGTATTGTGTGCATATCAGTGACACAAATAAATGCGTGTACAGGGGTCTGACAGCTGAGTGGGCAGCGCTCGACATTCGTAGGTTCTGGGATCGATCCCTGGTGGAGGTGGAAACAAACACGCAGTTTCTTTCACACTGATGCCCTTGTTCACCTAGCAGTAAATAGGTACCTGGGAGTAAGAAAGCTGCTACGGGCTGCTTCCTAGGGAGAAAACAGGTAACAAAAAAGAAAATTTTGGGGGGTAACAAAAAAATAGAGGCCAGGTCGAGGACCGGGCCGCGGGGACGCTAAGCCCCGAAATCATCTCAAGGTAACCTCAAGATTGCCTCCTAGTAACATGTGGCCTTATTTCGATGTGCAAAAATTTAGACTATGCTTTTATTTTTAAATGTATATTAAGATCTCTCTCTCATCTACGAGTTAGTACAATGAGGTATTTCAAGCAGCCCCAATAGTTTGTTTCATTGAATGGATTCTTGCAGTAAACGTGCTGTACACCTTGTATAGCTCAGGAACATTTACAACTTTTAATGGAAAAGTTTATATGCAAAAGTATTTAATCTTAGACAGTGAAAGTGTCTTCAATATTATCAACAATAGTTTGTTGATAATGTAATAACTCTTGTGTGAAGAGTTCATGTTATCCAGCCTATTGTTTGTTTCTTTACAGATATGAAAGTTCCTTCATTGAGTTCTTTAAAATTAAGATATTCTTACATAATCCCAAGGATTTTTTTTTTTACTATGGTGTGCGCTTTGCCTGCTTTGCACAGGGTTCCAGTTTAATTATTTTTTACCATAGCAACAGAGCTGGAACTTGTGTTTAAATGAACATCATTTTGTTATCAGTGACCATTTAAAGACTTCGTTTACATCAGTTTGGAGGTGTGATGGAGGTTTTGGAGGTTTTATTGCTTATATTCTCATAAAAAATTGAATGTCGTTTGCAATGGATGCTATGCATTTTAGTTTGTCTTTGTCGGATACGAGATTAAGGAAGAGCACTGGAGTAAGTACAATGTCCTGGGGAACTGAGCTTTTCACAATGGAGGATCCTGATTTAATTCGTTCAATGTTGACTATTGCTTCATGGAATCAGTTTTTAGGAGAGTTTAAGATGTTCATATTTTGTCATTTGTTACTTTCGAACACCTTTTATGTGCTATTACACTATAGTCACATTTGTAGAGCTTCGTGAAACATGTGTACAGTACTTTACATAGGTATATCATATAGTGCTCTTACTGTGATGTTATATGTAATACCTTTTTTAAATATTATTATACTAGGTGTTCTACAACCTAACTACTTAACACTCTTATGAAGTCTTAAATTGTGTGATGTAATTGCTGCTTCGCTGCCCTTCTTCACGGAGTGGGGTGATTTCAGCTATTAAGTGTCACTGGTATCTACACCGTCTTCATAATAATAATAATAATAATAACGAAATATGGTACCATGCAGGCTTCAAATGTAAGGAAATGGAGAACTTGTCATAACCTATCAAGAGAGTCCAAGAAACGTACAAGTTCTTTATTCACAATGATATACTGCCAGGAATCTTAACCAAGTATCCAAAATTTGCTTACCGTAGGTGCAGCATGCACATGACTGTAAAGCTGCCGCCCAGTAAGGCGGGTGTGGAGCAAGACTAGTAACTGTATGACTCACCATAGATGTAAAGTGCCTTGGACAGTGACTGTTGTGAGCCTCTCGTTGAATCACTTGTTATAAAATTATTATTTATACGTATTTTTGTAAATAATTGTATATATGTTAATGTATATGTGACATTAACAATTGTGTACTTAGCTTCACAAGATTGCCACGCGCTTAGCTAAATGAACTATGGGGTTCAGTTCCTGAACCAATTATATGCCTCCGTAAACCTTTTCATCACCGCCCACGGGACGGGTATTGGGTGCAAAATAAATAAATTGAATTGTGATAACCGCTGAACGTTGGGTGATGACTTCAACCCAAGGTTCAGCGGTTATCACAAGTTCTCCCTGCCCTCTGGGGAAAGGAAACAGGGTCTTATAACCTATGTCAGTTACAACATACCTGTACAGATGATTGATGACCTCCACATGGGGGGGGGGGTGAGTATGAATCACTGGGGGTAACTATATTTAAAACAATAATGCCCTACATATAATCAATCTATATGTGCTACATGATAAACTTGACCTGGACACACTACCTGAATTTACTAACGGAGAACCTACCCTGCTGGTCGGTGATCTTAATGCCAGGCACCCACACTCTGATGCCAACTATCATCAGCCCAATGTTAATGGACGCAAACTGTCACACTATGTCAGGGGGGAAGTGAAAATCTTAAGAGATTCTCCTGGGTGACGAACAGCCAACTCACCTCAGAAGAGGAAGATTAGACTATGCTCTCCTGCTGAATGTACAGGACACGGATGCCTCATTGTTCACACATTGCTCACAGCTTACATAGTGATCACTAGGCACTGATTACCACTGTCGACATAGGCAAGAGAAGGAAAGAGACAAATAAAAGAAAAAGGTTATAACTCGGAGCAGATTTGAGGCCGCACGCTATAAACAAAGATTAGTGACTGATTCACGGAATACCAAATCCCCGAAGACGTTGATATATTTGTTGATGACCAAATTGAGAGCTGTCTGAGAATTCCGCGACGTACGACTGGGCGAAGTAACTCCCAGAAGAAAATAAAATGGTATGAGAACGATTACATAAAGATGGTCAATGCAAATGAAAGGAACAAGTAGTGTAAAGGAGGCATCACACTGAAAGCAACCAAGAGCTGTTTAAAACTGTGTCAAGTAGCCAGGGAAGAGAAGATTACAGAGCGAGAAAGACGATGGCTTGACTCCACTAGCTCCATTGGAGGAGAAACGACAGACAACTGTGGGCAAAGATACAGATAGTTAGGGAGAGAAAACCCGGCCTGCGGCTCCCAAAGACCTCAAGGATAAGGCTGAAGAACTAATACACGAGTGATGCAGCATCCTCCTCCTCCTCCTCCCTCCCTGCAGAAATAAGCAGAGAACCGCTCCTGCGGTATAATGACAGACACATTAGGATAACAAGAGCACAATCTAGTGTCGACGAGTATGGACAACCAATCACAGCCCAGGAAGTAACCAATCAGGAAAGTCGTCAAATTCCTGTTGATTCTCTCCCATGTTGGAATCTGTGTAGATGAACGAGCAGATGTGCTGGCTGCTGAAGGAGACCATATTAAATACTTTATAACCAAGACTCTGCTCCAAATTAGAGGTATTGTCAGGCATCATCACCGTGACAAGGTAACCGAGGAAAGGATAGAACCACAAATCAGTGAATCTGTACGATGGTACAACATGGTTGCAGCTGACAGTCCTAATCATTATGGACGAAGAGGAGGAGGTGGCCGCGGGAAATCAGTAATAGCAAGAATTCGTCTTGGATACAAATAACCATGGAGATTCGGGATAGATACAACAGCTGAGCAGCGGAGCTGCAGAATCTGTGGTGAGTGATGGACACCGCCTTGATCACTACCTGAGAGAATGAGAACACAATCGACTTGAGAATGGTCCAGGACGGTCCGAAACGCCTTCACTTCTAGTGTGTGGTCTGGTCAACAATGAGAACATCTAAGAAACATTGGAAATCTGTGTAGCATAGTAAACCCTACATTGTTGGAGTTAGGAAAAATACTATGTCAAATATATATTCTGTTCTCAAAAGATTCCCCCATTTTGCACCCAGAAGATAACTTAAGTTTTTATGGGTTGACAAATGTTAATATTCTTGTTTTATAAGCTGTTCACGCGAGACAGTTAAGCAAGTCAGCTATGTACGGGTACAAGTGACAGGATGAACAACCCTGCGGGTTTTCTTCCTATTGGGGAGTGTTGTAGATGCTGCTATGGCGGTATGTCCACTCACAAGATGAGTGGCGCTGCCCAATAAACTCGCCCCTCGGGGTAAAACTTAGACTTAAGTTTACAGCTTATAGTATTACTTTAGGAGAAACAATGTTTTTCGAATTGAAACCCATCTTAGTTTAACAAGAAAAAAAACAGGAAAAGAGGGGAGGAGAAAAATGAACAAATACACAAGATTCCTCTCGGACGTAGGTTCGAACCCGCGTTATGGCCCTTGTGGATTTGTTCATTTGATGCATCACGCTACTGTGTGTAGGGGAGAAGATAAATAGTGAAATAGATTGAAGATCTGACAGGACTGTAGTTGATAAGATTGCAAGGGGATTAATAGAGGAAACGAAGGTGGATACTGTCCACCATGAGAAGGACAGGTGACCCCCCCCCCAATGCATGTGGGAAATGAAGGGTAAACGAGAGAGCTAAGATTAAAGGAGAGAGGAATAGAGAAGTGTGGCGGTGTCGACAGTGGGAGGCTAGGGGGAGGGGGCGGGGGTAGAGGGATGGAGTGAAGCACCGATGGGAGGGGAGGGGGGATCTCACGTCTATTTATAGAGCGAGATGCGCGACTCTCCGGCGAGTAGTTACTCCATGGAAGGCTGCCCCGCCCCACCCCACCCCCCGCCCCATTGTCTACACTGCACCCGGGGGAATACCTTCCCCCTAACACCCTCGTATCACCATTACCAACAAACTTTCAAATAAACTCAACGCACTTTGCGACCGAATCAAATTCTCAATTTCAAATCAGATTAGAAAAGGCAAGATTGATTTCAACATTTTTATTAAATTATCATTAGAACCATCCTGTCTCTCGCAAGATGTGCTCGCCTAGACTCCCTTATGTCATCACCCCTGCCCCCCCTACCCCCGCCCCCTTTATGTAACACCATCTATGTCTTGACGATGAAATGAACGCTCACCAATAAACAAGTAAGGTCGAAGACGTGATAACAAATGTCTGCCATCCTACGTCAGCTTTACTCTAACAGAGTTTATCCTATACT
>NC_091175.1:5259426-5289426 GCF_040958095.1 Procambarus clarkii | reverse complement strand
TTACATTTATTCAACAGTTTACAAGTATGAAAACTTCCCAATCAACTGTTGTTATTGTTATAAACAGCCTCCTGGTGCTTCGGAGCTCATTAACTGTTTAATAATTGTAAACAAAGCTGCCAAAGATTGAGAAAAGATGTACAGGTTCGTAAGTGCTTGCGTAAGTGCTTTCGTGAATCTGGTCCCTGCTCTTTAAACACATCCTCTCATCAGCCTGCCCCGACATCTACTAAACTACTCTACCTGGCTCCTGCACTTGCCTCTACCCTCGCGCACTTAACACCCCACCCCCCCACTCACTCACTACCTCTCTGTTCCACATCACTTGTAATCGTTTTCCCATTCATTTGTATCGTTTATCACTGTATTTTTTTTTAGGCTCCATTTTTTTGTGAAAACATCTATTTAGTTCTCTTTACTTCCCATCACACCGCTCAACATCATCTCCACCTTACAGTTACCATTACCACTTCATGTCTCATCAATTCACACCAATACTAGTGTGTATATATATATATATACATATTTTCCTTATTTAATAAGAGTAAAATTGGTTGTTTATAGTATTTCAAGTTTAGGACATCCAAGTTCAATAATACATTTCCCTGTGTGAACATTGTTTAGAGAAACATATTCCAACTCATTTAAGTGTAAACGTGTAACTTCTCTATACCCTCTAATATTACCAGTTAACTTCTGTGTATGTTCTCCACGTGTTCTTTCCATTTTGACTTATCGTATATAAAATTAACATTTAAGTGTATGGAGATAAGAGGAGCAGGAGGAACTTGTGGCCGGGAGCGCTAACGTTTCCCTCGCTTGCGTAAATTGTCCTGGAGTGGGTATTCTGTACTCAGCGATTGCCTTTGTCGGACGTGAAAGATTGTGCTATCGGCCAATAGTACCAATCTCCGTTATCGAGGCGTTATTAATCATCTCATCAATCCGTTCTGATTCCCACTACCGCGAATTGCAGTCAGAATTCAATTGGTGCGGGTGTGGAAGATTAATCGCGATTCGAGATAGTCAGTGTACTACCACATGATCCCGCAGGAGCTACGCGACTGCATTGTTAATTCTCTCCGATGTCTGTCTCTGTCTCTGTCTCTCTGTCTCTCTGTCTCTGTCTCTCTGTCTCTCTGTCTCTCTGTCTCTCTCTCTCTCTCTCTCTCTCTCTCTCTCTCTCTCTCTCTCTCTCTCTCTCTCATTACTTGGACGCACCAAAATTATCTTGGCTCTTTTCCAGCCCTTCAAAAGATCCATGATCGTCAGCATCCATAGTCATCCGTCATCATATGGCTACGGTACTTGACTAAGAGGGAATAAAGAAAGGTTACCCAGTGATTGTGAATCCTCCGGAGGTAATTAAGTGAATTATCGTCACTTCTGTGGACAGTGTGATTCCCGCCTAAACAGAGCCATCACCCCTTGTTCCGTAACGTGTTTACATTCTTGTGTCGCCTACGACGTACGTTCACCCCATACGCGCCTCCGCCACCCGGTTGATACCTGGTGGTATCAAGTGAAGTGATATTCGTGTTTGACAAGCTGAGTGTGACAGCGTTGAGTTAACGTAAATTCGTTATTAATTAATTATCTGTTCTTTTGACAGTAATTATTGTAATTACTCACCAAGTATTTAATTGGTCTGAGTGACAGTAATTACGGTTAGCAAATTATTGTTTTGTTTTATTTAACTGTCTGAGAGACAGGTTGTGATTACGATAGATTACCTTATTGTTGACTGTTGGATGACAGTAATTAAAGTAATCGGTTCAGAGATTAATTAGGGTAATTAACTGGTGCTTTGATTGCCATCCAGAGACGAGTGTTAACGTACTTAAAGAGGGTTACCAGAGTCCGTCTCGGTGACCCATCTTGTTGTCTGCATTGTTATTAATTGTTTTATTGTAATTGATTTGCATATTGATTCCCAAGTGAGCACTTGATATTGTTCAGTTAGTTGATTATACCAACCCAGAGTGGTACGGATCGTAATCCTCACTATACTTAGGAGCGGCAAGGAAAGGAATCCTTGTTATACTGCTGTTTGGATAGCTGTCCGTAGTGTCACTTTGGGACATTAACATAACGTCAAGATTGTTGTACCTTGTAATAGAGTTAAGTCTTTGAGAATAAATGTTATTGTTGCCAAAAGAAAAGTGTCTATGGCAATACCTTCCAATATTATTGCCTCACTCATGCAGCAATATACTGAACTATTTCTTGCCATTTTAATGAAAGCCTGCTCCTGGATTCTAACTTGATTCATAGCCATTATCACTGAATATTAAATTCGGTGAGAGAATCCGCAAACTACCCTTAACATTGCCATTGGCATTTTAGGAGCTTAACGACAAAGTGGATAAGGGTCCAATTGACTTGGAACCCAGGCGGTTGCTCCCACCATTTATTTCAGTTTTAAAAGTATAATCTACACATCTGGCATTTAATGTGCTGGTTTGTGCAATCCTTTCTGACTGAGGGCATTTGTATTAGTGTCTCCCCAAAAATAATCTCACAATAAGCATTGATTCCATATTTGCCGCCAAATCACCATGCCGCCGCCACCCAGTGTCTCACCTGTGCGCGCCACCCAGTGCTTAGCGTGCGCCAATTTCACCCTTGTGTAGACGCCACTCGCCTCCCAGCTGTGTTTACACCAGGCTACGGGCCGCTGTGCGTCTGACTCGTCAGCCACACCCCTCCATCTGGTCGCCCCACGTGTTTTCTAGCATGTAACCACGTGCGGCCCTTTGTTTGAAATGTGCACACACCACACGTGTCTACCGCTGCCACCTGTGAGAGGCATTATTACTGGCAAGTAACCACATGCGGTCGGAGCTCGAATGTCTACACCTGCCACCCTGTGTCATTGATATCTCGCGTGATTTACCACGTGCAGAAATGCTGGAGAAAGATCATCAAAGCTTCTACAGTCCGACTGTTGTATGTATGCAAGATTTTGAGTGACAAAGGCCGGTCTTTTAAGTGAGCATAATTATATCTTCTCTGTTTTATTACCGAGTTTTTCTTGTGTTGATCTGATACCAACCATACGACTAGAGTTCGTCTCGTGTCGCCTGGAACGGGTATGAGAAAACAAGCCGAGGTAAATAAACACTTAAGAGCCAGCTGATGTTTACAGCCGTCAAGTGATTGAATTCTTTGTGGCGTGTGCATGCGTAACACACAAACCACATTTAGTCACTGTTATGCTCATTGTGTATTTGATTGTACAGTTAAATGATACCGAAACGTATTGACATGATTTCCATGTAATGTTTCTATCTCCTTTCAGAAAACCAGAGATTGTATAAGTCATTTGAGTGGGTTTGTCTGTCATACCGTGATTATTACTATTAATTATCAAATAATTACTTTGTGTTGTGATTATTGCTGTGTTGTACTTTGTGTGAATTATCGTATAGTGAAGTGAGTTTATTGTGTTGTGAATTGAAGTGAACAAGTGATATCTTGTTACTGGGTTGTCTGTGTGATAGCGTAATTAACGTAATTCATCTTGGTTGATTAACTGTCTGTGACAGATTGATAAAGTAGTTACTCACTGAATGTTGAATGTCTTGGTGACGGTAATTAATGTAAAGAGTTATTGTTTTGATTGATTAGCTGTCTGAGTGACAGATTGTACTTGGCGTAAATTGTCTTTGATTAGGTGTCTGGGTGACAGTAATTAACGTAATTAATTGTATATTTGATTTAATTGACTGTAATCGAGTGTTCTCGATTACAAATTAAGACAAACTTTTACGAAGACATTTCGATCTGTAACAAAGGTCATTCATTACATGTTGTAACTATCAATATTATTTATGTAACAACTAGTTACATGTTGTAACTATCAATACTATATGTAACAATTAGTACAACTTCTTATGTAGAAACAAACTTACTAATACTGTTTCTGTAACAGAACTAATGCTGTGTTGGGATACAATGAAACGTTTGAAATGTTCTGCAATTTATTTTCTTCGCCTATAAAGGAAACGTCATTCTCGTTCCAGTTTGCATCTTTTTATTTTTCTTTACTGGTATTTCCTGGGTATTTACTGGGATTTCTACACATTTCAAGTGCTACTGTGCCTATCAGCATAGCTTTAGGTTTGCATTATCTAGCTGTTCTTCCACACAAATTTCAACTGAGGTCTTGGTTTATTTGTAACTAGTTAAACAGTTTGATATACATATTAAATTTGTTCAATTCTCCTTCTCTTGGATTTATGACTGGCAGCACAGGTCTATTGACCATAATTGTCTCAACTTCAATTAAGCTGTGATCTAATTAACATGTATTTGTAATCATAAATTTACTACTCTGTTCATCTTTGTGAAAATATGATTTAAGGTGTTTTCTAGTTGGTTCTATTATTTGCTAGTTTAAGGCAAATCAGTCAAACGTTTGCAATGAGTCATTTGTTTGTGACTATTCATTTAAGACTGTTTCCTGAGATTATCTCAGGTTTAACTGTATTTGCCACACTTTTCATTTTTAGATGTCGTAAGTTAAGGTCAGCAAACAAATGATATTTGGGGCAGGTTCTGCGAGGTTTTCTAGCAGTATTTTATTTTCTCCCTCCTGTCGGGGGAGGGAGGGAGGGAGAGAGAAGGGGGAGATGGGGGAGGGAGCAGGGGAGGGAGGGAGGGAGGGAGGGAGGGAGAGGGGGGGGAAGAGGGAGAAGGGAGGGGGAGAGCACAGTGGATTGTGGGAACACTATGGGAAAAAGAATGCAAGCTACTTATACACCTCCCCCTCCAGAAGTGATTAACAATGTGTAATGAAAGAGGAGTGCGATGTGTCACTTTAGCTTCTTGACAATATGCTGTATTTTTCGTGTTCACCACATAAAAAAAATATTGTAATACCAATGCAGTTGAGATTTAGACAAAAACAATGCTGTACAATAAGTTAGGCAGAAATATAAAAAGGTTCCCACTCCATAACGAATTTACCACAGTACTGCACTGCATGACGACAGCATTGTCCACAGTAGGACAACATTAGAAGATGGTGGCGAACCTGATACTTCTAACATGCCAAGATAATATAACGTGGCATAATGGAATCATGTTCAGCGACAGTTATCACGGTGCGAGAAGTCGTCAGGTGTAAGAAGTCTCCATTGACTGATTGAACAGAAGACATCACAGACAGGATAAAACAAAAATGATCTTACTCACCAAGATGGCATCGCGGATATTGCACCTGATGGCATGGATCTTTTCTCTTTTTTCTCTGCAAAAAGAACAATACTTAAATTTAAATATATATTAAACACCGACATGATTGGAGAAAAAGGAGAGGGGAAGTAGGGAGAGGAGGAGTAGTGGGAGTGGGGAAGAGAGGGGTGAGAGAGAGGAAAGGGGTGGGGAGTAATGGAAGGAGAGAGAAACTATATCAATGACAGATGAGAATAAAGAAACTTACTACAATGCCGTAGTGCTTGAATGAAGGTGAAGGTAAGAATCCAGTATGTGTGTGGAAAAACCACATTTGAAAAATTTGAGAATGCTTAACACTATTTCAGCTCACTTCACCTCCATCAGAGCAAAATAGTGTCACTACCTTGCTTATGAAAGCATATTGAGCCAAAAATACGTTCAGCATTCTCAATTTTTTCAAATGTGGTTTTTCCGCAAACTTGAATCAGTGTTTTTGTGAGTGTTGTTGTTGTGTAAGTGTTTTAGAACTCAAATTTTCGAAAGAGCAAGCAAGAGAGAGAGGAGAGGTGGGGAGGTGATTGACATAATTGAATGTGTTATTAGCTAGAAGCTATGAGTGAAATAAAAGTAGTGCATAGGCCTATGAGGGTTACAAGTCCCCCCCCACTCACTCAAGCCAACCACCTCATGGTGGCTGGCTTGAGGCAAACCTTCCCACTACTTTGACCAAACCATCACTATTTTCTCTTGCTGTAAAGATTGTTGTCAGCCCCACAACATCTCAAAATTCTAAAGTTAAATCTATCGTAGGGTATACTCCAGACTTAATGTAGCATACTGTATATGGTTATGTTACAAAGGGCAAATATTAACATCTCCCATTCATCCTACAAGGAAGGTAAGGTCACTCAGCAGAAAATGCTAAGCCATTATGCCCATATAGCACTTGGAAAGGATATGAAGGCAAGGATTTGGGATACGATGTAAGAAAGGGTGTCAAACCATTTGGATGGTTGGGAATCCTACATTGTGAGTGTTTAGCACCCAGGTGCCTAAACTAAGTTCTCTCTCAGAGATCATTAATTCTGTCACTTACATATCAATGACAGGATCAGCTAGCAAAGTGGTCAACTCCATAGTATACTTTTGTGTTTAAAACTTGCCTAGAAGATTCTGCAGTACAGGGAAGCACCCGTCAACCTCATGCAGTTCGGTGACTTGTTGAAACCAAATGAAATCACAACTCTCCAACAAAAAGACATTAACTGCTCAGCAGATGACAAGATTGATAGGAACTGGAAACCCCATACTGCAACCAGCACAGCAGCAAAAGACTGATGTAAATCTGCTTCCTGGAAACACAAACCGAAACTGTCTCTATTTTCTGCTTTTTACAACTTGTAATAAAGTTGTTACATCTTGGCTTAACCTGTTTTTGACATATTAGAATGTTGTTACAACTTGCTATATTGGTTGTTACAACTGGTTAGGAAGTGTTAAAACTTGTTCGAACAAGTTTTAAACAAGTACATGGCAAAACCTGCAGCCTGAGGGTGTCCCTGAGTGAGACTTCGAAGGTTTCGGTCATGCACCTGCACCTGTGGACGACCCGGAAGTGCATCTAGTGGATGATATTGTTGCTCTGGGGCAAACTTTGGGTCTGGAGTTGGATACTGCTGATGTGCAGGAGTTAGTGGAGGAGCACAGCGATCAGTGTGCTCCTCCACTGTGCTCTGTTCCTCAGACCACTGAGGAACTCTTGGAACTTCAGAAGGAGCCGAGTCAAGAGGAGATACAAGAGCTCTCATCAGGGGGAGGAGGAGGTAAGGGAGGATGCCGCCTCTTCCAGTGAGATTAGGGAAGTGTTGGGAATGTTTGAAAAGGTAACCGTATTCTTGGAAAAGCGTCACCCTGCTAAAGCATTGACAACAGGGTGGGTGAACATGTTTGATGACAATGTGCTCTCTCATTTTTGGGACATCCTAAAATGAAGATAGAAGCAATTATCAATAGATACATTCTTTGGAAAGGTAAAGAAAAGACTGGCACGTGATAGTGAACCACAACCTGGTCTCAGTGTGGTGAAATTTCCAAGAAGATTAAGCCCGCCTGACTCAGAAGGGGATTCTCCTTCCACACTGTAACCCCCTCTCCTTCTTCCCACCTCCCCATTGTCTCCCTCAAGCCAGCAACGACTCTTCATAAGGTAAAGTACATGTACAATTGAAAACAGTAAAATAAAACATTTATAATTTCATGTACAGTATTATATTTACATTATAAAATGTCATATTGATGTTTTTGGGGGTGGAATGGATTAATTTTATTTCCATTATTTTAAATGGGGAAATTCGTTTCGAAAGACAAGCGTTTCACATGATGAACTCGGTGCCGGAATGGATTAAATTGGTTAATCAAGGTTCCATTGTATACCGTTTGTTCCTTTCTACTTCCCGTTTCAAACTGTATGCAAACTCCAGAATAAATTTTCATTATTTTTTATATGTATGCTTCATCTGCTATAATGTAGCAACAGCCTCACGTATGATAGTAAACTAGCATGTAGAAATATTCAAACAAATGTTTCAACTCCTCATCTGAGTTCTTACCACCCAGTGGGTAATATCCTGTATACTATACCCGGATAACATTCCACGCAAGTCCGTCCCGACAAGTTATGTTGAGTCCTCAGAATTAAAATTACATCACAGAAAGGCACAATATAAGTTGAATCAGTATGAGAGGCTGAGGTCATGTGCATATCCATATGCTTCTGCCTAGCCAGGAAAACAATGTTAAATTACTATCATGCACTTAATGCATTTCCCATTGTGTTAAGCATGTTCATTAATGTACTTACTCTTCACTGAATCCATCGACATGTAGAATTCTCATCTGCTTCACAATGGTGCTTTTCCCTGATTCTCCGGCTCCTGTATCAAGTAAACAATGTTGGTTAGTCAAAGTGCTTTATAAATTTTCAATTATTTTATCAAATATGTTTTAAAGTCTAAAAAATTCCTTGTGTAAAATCGATAAATACACCTTACGCAATAAAGGCATTATGTCTCGTATACAGGACAGTATACAATATACCTGTACAGTACATGCATTAAAAAAAATCTTCTTTGATTCATTAAAATTCTTTTCGTTCAACAATTGTGTTTAATTCGTATTTATTTTATTTTCAATTTATTTCTCGCATCAGACAAATAATTTTATTTATATTTATAATTTCATTATGTTTATGTGATCAGAGGATCACATAAAGAAAACTGTGCAAGGAGCGTATGTGTTGTTTTCCAACTTCAGATTCGCTTTTAACTACATGGATGGTGAAATACTAAAAAAACTGTTGACTTTTGTGATCAAAATTGGAATATGCAGCAGTTGTATGGTGCTCATATCTCAAGAACATCAATAAACAGGAAAAAGTGCAAAGGCATGCTACAAAGTGGCTTCCAGAACTGAAGAATATGAGTTACGATGAGAGACTAGCTTTGGCATTAAATGTGCCAATGCTAGAAAATAGAAGAAAAAGAGATGATATGATCGCCACTTATAAAATAATAACAGGAATTAACCAAATTGATAAAGAGGAATTCCTAAAACCAGCAGCTTCAGGAACACAAGTACACAAATTCAAACTAGGGGAAACACAGATGTCAAAAAAATATTAGAAAGTTTTCTTTTGCAAACAGAATAGTAAATGGTTGGAACAATGAGATGATAAGAGGCCAAAACTGTCAGTAGTGTCAAAGCATTATACTGCATGACTAAGAGTACTGGGAAGATGGAGCTCTCATCCTGTAACTACACTTAGGTAATTACAGGTGCACTTAGATAATTACACTGGTGTGTAAACACATACCACACATGTAAAACCTATCCTGGAGTATGCAGCACCCGGAATAGACTCCATACCTTGTCAAGCATAAGATGAAATTGGAGAAGATTCAAAGGTATGCCACTAGACTAGTTCCAGAACTGAGAGGTATGAGTTATGAGGAAAGGCTGCACGAATTACACCTCACTTTACCGGAAGACAATAGTTCAGGGAGACATGAAATTCATTATTTAACATGGGTGGTACTTGCACAAGGGGGGGACAGTTGGAAACTGTGTACTACCCAAATGAGTCATAGACATTAGAAATAATTTTTTCAAAGTGTCAGAATAATAAATAAGTGGAATGCATTAAGCAGTGATGTGGTGGAGGCAGACTCTATACAGTTTAAAATATAGGAAAGATAGAGCCCAATAGAATCAGGAACCTGTACACCAGAGGAGAGACTAGAGGCATTAAACGTAACAAAACTAGAAGGTAGAAGAAAAAGAGGCGACATGATCACCACTTACAAAATACTAACAGGAATTAACCAAATTGACAAAGAGGAATTCCTGAAACCAGCAATTTCACGAACAAGAGGACACAGATTCACGCTATGGAAACAAGAGGTGCCTAAAAATATTAGAACATTTTCTTTTGCAAACAGTTGTAGACGATTTGAACAACCTAAGTGAGAAAGTGGTGGAGGCCAAAACCATCAATAGTTTCAAACCGTTACACGACAAAAGGGTGCTGGGAAGAAGGGACACCACAAGCGTAGCTCTCATCCTGTAACTACGCTTAGGTAATTACCAGTTGACTGTCAGTTGAAAGGTGGGACCAAAGAGCCCATGCTCAACCCCCACAACAAAAATTAGGACAGTGCAATTAGACGAGTACATTGATGAACAGCTAAATAATGTAGATGCATCTTCAGAAATTTCAGACTTGAAATCGCACAGATAATCAGATACAATGCATCTCACTCCAATGAAACCCATTCTACCAAATTTTTGGATGATCCAAGCTAATTGCATTCAGTACAAATTGTTCAGTGAAGCATTAATGATCTATAACAAGAGGATTGTTTGTCCAAACTAACGCTGAGGCTGAGCATCGGGATGCAGCTGTGTTATCATCCATGATTCACCTAATCAAAATGTAAAGTAGTGTACATGTTGGTTGTCTGGTAGACCAGACCAGACCAACTGAGAGGCCTGGTTGGAGACAAGGCCATGGTGCCTTTAATCCCCGGCACCACCACAAGGTAGGTAGCAGGGCTTAAAAACATTTAAATAAAACTTAACTACAGTGGAACCTCGGTGTATAATTGCACCTGAATACAAATTTTTCAGTGTATGGGGAAAATTTCACCAGAAAATATGCTATGACGTATGACATTAGCTACAGAGTACAACACTCGTTCATTCTTATCCATGTCAGTAAGTTCAGTTTACGTTTGTAGGCTGTCTAGTGACAAACACACTAATTCTCTGTGAACAATTTCACTGTTTTTGTGCTTTGTTTACCATAAGTTCTTATAATATATCATTCCATGGGTCCCATGAAAATCAGTGGTAAAGTTCAACCAAAGAAAATAGTTGAGGATGACAACAGAAGAAAAATAATAGAGACCATTCGTAAACATGGAGACGGTATGTGTGTGGTTGATCTAGCTAGAACTGCACAGTTTTGCTAAAAAGATTCACACAGATAAAGCTGTAGCAAGCCATTGGGTTAACCTTTATATTGACAATGTGATGTGTCGCTACAGACAATTGTTAAAATGTAGACAAAAACAAGTGTCTTTTGACAGGCTCTTAATGAGACAAGCAAGTCGTGAGCCACAACCAGGTCCTAGTTTTATGCCTACAAAACATAGGAAAGAGAGTACCCCAAAAATGTCATCACTGCCTGGTATAATGGAAGAAGACATCCTTTCCAAACACTAACATCTCCCCTCCTCACTGTCTTCCATATGCCAACAAGTAATAAAAGTAAAGTGCAGTAAAAAAAATATTAGTACAGTATTCTTTATAATTCTGTATAAAATGTATTTTAAGTTAATAGTTTTGGGTGTGTGGAACAGAGTAATACAACTTACATTATTTTTTATGGGAAATTTGATTCGGTGTGCAAATATTTGGGTTACAATGTATTTCTTAGAACGGATTAAAATTATACACCGAGGTTCCACTGTACAGGACAACCTCGATTCACCACATCTCCAGCTAGGTCGCACACTTTTTAGGCTGGATTTACTCACCCAGTTCGACGTACTCTGGTTCACCAAAGCGAGGGATGTGCGGATTTGCTTACGATGTCGGGACAGAGTTCACAGACTGGTGGAAAACTTTCCCATTTTATCACAGGTTACAATTAATAATTCTTTCATGCGACAAGTTGGATCACACAAGTGGACCACACAACAAGTGAACCATATGAACCAAACACCAGCCATAGTGGTCCACACAAGTGAACGATTGAGTTTCAATGATTTTTGTTCACTGATTTGTGGCACATATATCGTTGTACAGTAGATTAATTTAAAAGCTGAAGCTGTGAATAGCTAACTAATGTGTTGAAATCTTGTATACATTTTCTGTGATGAAACAAAATGAGTGAGGGTGGAAAGATAAGGGAATACTGTCCTGTAAATCTTACTTTACAATGAGGTTTCACTCACTTTCGTCTGTGTCGTCATTGTTCAGTGACTCATGACTTTGAAAATTTCATATTAATAAATAATTTCTAAAACTGGTGTTCTAATAGCTCTTTATCAACCGAATTAAACTAAACTAATTAAAACCAAAAATATAATGTAACATGATAGACATCTATTTGAGAAATTATTCATGTTATTCGCACAGCCACTCCAGCGTGAATGGACAGGTCTAATCCGTGTGCACATGACCATGTGTGTTTTGTCCGATTTTGTTGCCACAGAAAAGTGACCTACGGCTTCGAAATAATAAAATTAATAAAACGGTTCTAAAATAAGTATTTTTTTTATAGCTCTTATTATAGTACTGTAATTATGTTGCTAAACTAAATATATAGCCCAAAAGTATATAATTTGATGTAAATCCAATATGAGAGAAATTTATGTTATTGGATCTGGTTCAAACACCAGCCTACTGTAGAGTGTATAGACCTAGTTTCCATTCATACAGCAGGCACCCAGTGCCATTAGCTTTGTTGGCGAGTGATGTGTTTGTCCGCTGGTGGAAGAATAATTGTGGAATTTACAGTGTATCATTTTTTGACTACAGCTGCATTGTCATACAACAAGATGTCTCAGGGGCTTGCTAATAGTGCCTTATTAATACCAAAAAGTCAATATTTGGCAAGAACTAGTAGCCGTATACAGCACGAGCACAAACGTACACAGCACAAGCACAGCTGTACACAGCACGAGCACAGCTGTACACAGCACGAGCACAGCAGTAGCTAGCACCAGAGCCAAGCTCTACCTCAGGGTACAGTCCTTGCACCGCTGCTTTTCCTTATTCTCATATCAGATATAGACAAAAATACAAGTCACAGCTTCGTATCATCCTTTGCAGATGACACAAAAATCGGTATGAAAATTACCTTGGCTAACGACATTGAAAAACTTCAAGCTGATATTAATAAAGTTTTCGACTGGGCATCAGAAAAGAACATGATGTTTAACAGTGATAAATTCCAGGTACTCGGGTACGGTAAAAATGAGGACCTTAAACATAATACAGGGTATAAAACACAATCATATGTGCCCATAGTAGGAAAACTGCATATAAAGGATTTGGGAATAATGATGTCTGACGACCTAACGTTTAGGGAGCATAACCAATCAAATATTGCGACAGCCAGAAAAATGATAGGATGGATTATGAGAACTTTCAAATCCAGGGATCCTATCACAATGGTTGTACTCTTCAAGTCACTTGTGTTGTCCCGTCTTGAGTACTGCTCAGTACTCACTTCCCCCTTAAGAGCAGGAGAGATTGCTGAAATAAAGGGAATACAGAGAACATATACAGCACGCATAGACGCGATAAAGCACCTAAATTATTGGGATCGTCTTAAAGCCCTCCAAATGTACTCACTAGAAAGAAGGCAAGAGATCAAATAATATACACCTGGAAGATACTGGAGGGCCAGGTCCGAAATCTACACAGTAAAATAACAACATACTGGAGTGAATGACATGGAAGAAAATGCAGAATAGAACCAGTGAAGAGCAGGGGTGCCATAGGCACAATCAGAGAACACTGTATAAATATCAGAGGTCCGCAGTTGTTCAACGTCCTCCCAGCGACTATAAGAAATATTGCCGGAACAACCGTGGACATCTTCAAGAGAAAACTGGACTGTTTTCTAAGAGAAGTGCCGGACCAACTGGGTTGTGGTGGGCCTGCGGGCCACTCAAAGCAACAGTCTGGTGGACCAAACTCTCACAAGTCGAGCCTGGCCTCAGGCCGGGCTTGGGGAGTAGAACAACTCCCAGAACCCCATCAAGCAGATATGCTAACACAAGGGGCACACGCACTAGGGGACACAGGTGGAAATTGAGTGCAAAAATGAGCCACAAAGATATTAGGAAGAACTTTTTTTTAGTGTCAGAGTGGTTGACAAATGGAATGCATTAGGAAGTGATGTGGTGGAGGCAGACTCCATACACAGTTTCAAGTGTAGATATGATAGAGCCCAGTAGGCTCAGGAACCTGTACACCAGTTGATTGACTGTTGAGAGGCGGGACCAAAGAGCCAAAGCTCAACCCCTGCAAGCACAAATAGTTGAGTATATACACACACAGTGTATATATATATATATACAGGTACTGTATATCGACAACAAAATAAAAATAAATAAATAAAATAAAATAAAATGTTTATTTAGGTAAGGTACATACATACAATAAATTTTTACAAAGATTGGTTGACTTATAGGTAGAGCTAGTACATACAATGCCTAAAGCCACTATTATATGGCTTTCACAATTCATAAATCACAATTCGTTCCCACACTCCCGCTACATATAAGGGGCACAATTGGCTGGGCTCTCACTTTATTCAAGAAGTGAATAATATATATTAATAACATCGTTCATATATATATATATATGTATGTTTATATAAGCATCTTGATTCTGGCTCAATAAACATCTTCAAATGACAACCGATCAACCAGGCTGTGATTTATAAGTTAGGCTGCAAGCACCCGCTTCCAGTAACCTGGTTGACCAGACGACCAACTGGAAGGCCTGGTCAGAGACCAGGCCACGGGGACATTAGCCCGAACCTGAACGAGGTAGCCACAAGATAGCCATGAGAATCATACACTATCTTCTTGAGGTTATCTTGAGATGATTTCTGGGCTTAGCGTCCCCGTGGCCCAATCCTCGACCAGGCCTCCTTTTTGTTACACACCCCAAGGAAGCAGCCTGTATTAGCTGTCTAACTCCCAGGTACCTATTTACTGCTAGGTAACAGGGGCATCAGGGTGAAAGAAATTCTGCCCGATCCTCCACCGGGGATCGAACCCAGAACTTCAGGGCTTCAAATCTGAAGAGCTGTCCACTCAGCTGTCAGGCCCCCTAGTTACTGTCTACAGTACACTACCCTAGTACACTAGCTACTGTCTACACTACCAAGAAGTTATATTACCTCTGTGGTGGCTTGTTTCGTATCAGAAACAAGTGCCCAGCAGGTGATGTCACCTGCCATAATTGCAGCAAGAAAGGACATTATGCTAAAATGTGTGTTGTCAAAATCATCTGTTAGTACTACCACTACATTGCACAACCCTATTGTTTTTGCCATTACAACTGCATTCCTGTGGAGCCTCTCACACACAGCCACTGAAGTTACAGTACATGGACACAAATGGAAGATACTAAGATACTAACCGATTCATAGAGCTCCGCAAAAAAAACTAAATTTGACGTACATTACATCCAATAGTTAAGGAGATCTCTATGGCATCGAGTCATTAAGTACTAGCTCTTTGGAGTTTCCTATTGTAATTTTGGAGCTCAATGACCAACATTACCCATCTACCAGCCTTGGGGGTATTAAAAGACCTCTGGTATGACTTACTTTTGGGCCAGACTTTCAGAAACAACACACAAGTTTGACATTCACGTATGGAGGACATAAACCAGAGCTCAAATATTGCTGGCACTAATTCAGTCTGTGCACTCTGTATGAGCCATTACTTTTTTCCAAACCTGTCTTCCCCCCCCCCCCCCAGGATGTAAGCCTACTGCAACTTCGTCCTGAAGTTTCAATAAGGATGACTGCTTGTTTTTAAGCATAAATATCTTTCTTACTGTCTTAAGGCATAACTGAAACAAGCTCATCTCCATGGTGTGCTCAGGTTGTTGTGGTAAATGCTCCTGACACACAAGGATAGACTGTATTGATCATTCTCAGACCATTAACCAATACACAGAATAAGATGCTAATCCACTGCCAAGAATAAATGACATGATCAATGTTGCGAATTACACTGTGTTTTCTATATTCGTCTTGAGCTCCTTTATGTCCCAGGAGCTCAAGGCATATCTTTCTCAAAAGGGTATCATAACATATTTCCTTTGGGGTAGTAGGACAATGCCCTACTACCCCACAGGAAATGCATAGGTCGAACAGTATAAGGGTATCATATGGAAGGCTATACATTAAAGATTAGTCATACAATCTAACAGAAAAACAGTGGGAACTGGTGCTTTCAAATGCACTACACTCCATTAGATCTTTTTATCTGTTTCAACCAATACAACCCCTCGCATGGTATTTTTAGTGTCCTCTGATTGTGCCTATTTTCCTGTGCTTGCATTTTCTTCCATATTGCTCACTCCAGTATGTTGTTATTTTACTGTGTAGATTTGGGGCCTGGTCCTCAAGTATTTTCCATATTATATGTAGTCTCCATAGTATATTATCCATATTGACCAGACCACACACTAGAAAGTGAAGGGACGACAACGTTTCAGTCCGTCCTGGACCATTCTCAAGTCGATTGTACTTTAGCCACGTTATTGTGATTCATCGCCTGCATATTATCCATAGTCTCCTGTGACTGCAGGATGCCTACTACTACTACTATTATATTTATTTTATATCTCTCTCGTCTCCTTTCTTGTGATAACATTTTATATTGAGAGCTTTGAGACGCTCTCAATAATTTAGGTGCTTTATCGTATATATGTATGCAGTATGTGTTCTGTATTCCCTCTATTTCAGCAATCTCTCCTGCTCTGAAGGGGGACACGAGTACTGAACAGTACTCAAAATGGGACAGCACAAATGATTTGAACGATACAACCATTGTGATGGGATCCCTGGATTTGAAAGTTCTCGTAATCTATCCAATCATTTTTTTGGCTGACGCAATATTTGCTTGGTTATGCTCCCTAAACGTTACGGCATCAGACATTATTCCCAAATCCTTTACATGCTGCTTTCCTACTATGGGCATATTTGATTGTTTTGTACCCTGTATTATGTTTAAGGTTCTAATTTTTAGCATACCCAAGTACTGTAACCCCGCGATTATCCGGGATTCGAGCATCCGCAAAACGCCCTTATACGGCCAAAATCATGATCGGATAAAGTTATCACAATATCCGGCCAAAATGGCCACAGGAACAGGATAAAAGCTGGTTTGGCCGGATGAAAATTCGGCCATACCGTATTAATCCCGTCTGTGGCTCTAGACGCATGGTGGAGGACGGGGTGGGGTGGGAGGGGATGGGGTTATGGTGGGAGGGGAGCGTCGGGAGGGACCACCTGGGTACAGGAATTACCATTAATTTTAGAACAATTAATCATAGCCAAAAACAAATGAAATAAGTACTAGTAATTATGTAATAACAAATAAATAAGTTTCCTAAAAGCAATGTGCATAGGCTGAAGTTTCCTTAAAAAAATATTGTGAGTTTTTTCTCCTGGCGGCCTACGTAATGTGCTATAGCTGCCCCACCCCAAGTGGACCCGTCCAACACTGGTCAACCCATGTGCGTCCGTCCCTCGTGTTATACACAGTGCTGCGCCATTAGTGAAATATTTTTTTAAATAACTTTTTTATTTTCATAGTAACTTTAAACATTTTTGGCCAAGACTATATCTGGTAGCAGCATCAATCATTCTGGAGGTGTTAAGAGGAAGAAGGTTGTCCTAGACAAGTTACGTGTTGTTCAACCAGTGAGGCATCACAGGCAGCCAAATGCCTTCAACAAGTGAGGCGCCACAGGCAAGCCAAGCGCCTTCAACAAGTGAGGCGCAAGCAAGCGCCTTCAACAAGTGAGGCGCAAGCAAGCGTCTTCAACAAGTGAGGCGCAAGCAAGCGTCTTCAACAAGTGAGGCATCACAGGCAAGCCAAATGCCTTCAACAAGTGAGGCTTCACAGGCAAGTGAGGCGCAAGCAAGCGCCTTCAACAAGTGAGGTGTCACAGGCAAGCCAAGCGCCTTCAAGTGAGGCCTCACAGGCAATCCAAATGCCTTCAACCAGTGAGACTTCAGCAGCTGGCAGTCAAAATTAACTTTGCTTAATGAACTGTACAGTAATTTTAAGTGTTAATTTTAGTGTTGTGTTAGTATAGATTACGTAAATTGTTAAGAATTCTTAACTTCAAGATGTGTGGCATCAATCAAGAAGACGAACACCAACAAGGTAAGGTGAGGTTTCTAGTAGAATATTTAATAATTATATGTGGCAAGGCAATTCAAATAATGTTGTTTGTAGTATAAAAATACTAGTTGGAAGTGGTTAGTTTTGGACTCGTAGGTGAAAAAGTACCATTATCCGAAAAATGTGATAATCCGGCTGGGGGTCCTTCCCATATAGTCCGGATGATCGAGTGGAGACAGTACTTGGAATTTATCACTGTTAAACATCATGTTATTTTCTGCTGCCCAGTCAAAAACTTTATTAATACAGTATCTGCTTGTAGTTTTTTAGTGTCTTCAGCAGAGGTAATTTTCATGCTGATTTTTGTGTCGTCTGCAAAGGATGATAGGAAGCTGTGACTTATATTTTTACCTAGACATTATCTGATATGAGAATAAGGAAAAGCAGTGGTGCAAGGACTGTATCATGAGGTACAGAGCTTTTAAATGTGCTTGGACTATTTTATTTGGTTGAATGTTACGCTTTGTGTTCTGTTCAACAGAAAATTGAGTATCCACCGTCCTACTTTACCAGTTATTCCCATTGACCTCATTTTGTGTGCTATCACTCCATGGTCACATTTATCGAATGCCTTTGTGAAGTCCGTGTATACCACATCTGCATTCTGTTTTTCTTTCAATGCCTCAGTGACTTTGTCGTAGTGGTCAAGTAGCTGTGAGAGGCATGATCTTCCCGTTCTAGATCCATGTTGGCCTGGATTGTGGAGGTCATTGGTCTCCATGAAACTAGTGACCTGACTCCTGATCACTCACTGAAATACTTTCATTATGTGGGACGTTAGTGCAACTGGTCTATAATTCTTTGCCTGTGCTTTGCTCCCTCCCTTGTGTAGAAGCGCTATGTCTGGCGATTTAAGTGCATCTGGTATTTCCCCGTGTCCAAGCTTTTCCTCCACACTATACTGAGTGCCTGTGCTAAGGGCACCTTGCATTTCTGTATAAATATTCAATTCCATGAGTCTGGACCCGGAGTCGAGTGCATGTTATCAATTTCTCTTTCAAAATCTGCCATGCTCATGTTAATATCGGTTACATTTACAAGTGGTTTGGTTATCATGCATAAAGAAGTTGTCCGGATTTTCTTTCATACTGTTTATTGGAGTGCGAAACATGTCCTAATACTGCTATTTTAGGATTTCACTAATTTCTTCGTCATCCTCAGTGTATGAACCTATACTCATACGAATAGTTTCAATACTGGCATTGGTTTTTGCTTTTGATTTTGCATATGTGAAGAAATATTTTGGGTGTTTCTTTATTTCTTGAATTGCTTTTTGTTCTAGTTGCCTTTCTTCAATCTGATATGAATGCTTCAGTCTCTGCACGATTTCTTAAATCTCTCTTTTTAAATTATTCCTTCTTTGTAGGGAAAGTCATGTCTGCTTTAGTATTTCCATTACTTTTTTTCCTTCTTTTGTAGTCTGCTCTCTCTTTCTGGCTTTTCTCAAAGGAACATGTTTCAGACAGACTTTATATGCTTTAGAAGTCAGTTTGTCTATTCCTTGTGTAGGATTTGTATTACTTAGAATAGTTTCCCATGGAATGTTTTGTAAATTCCGTTTATTTTCTCCCAGTCTATCCATTAATTATTAAAATTTAATTTACTGAATAACCCCCCTCTCGCTTGATCATTGTTTTAGGTCTAATCCGAGTATTGACGGTGGTTTGCACTTCAATGAGCTTGTGATCTGAGTGTGTGGTATCTGAGATCGTAATGTCCCTGATTATGTCTTCATTGTTTGTGAAGATCAACTCTAGAATATTTTTGTTCCTAGTTGGCTCTGATATCTGCTGGTTAAGTGAAAATTTGTCAAAGAATCTAAATAGTTCTCCAATTTGTGGTTGGTTATGTCCAGATAGATTTCCTGGTATATTATTATTGTCTGCTATTCTCCATCTTAGACTAGGCAGGTTGAAGTCACTTAGAAAGATAATATCAGGAATTGGGTTTGCCAAATTATCAAGGTTTTTCTCTATTTTGTTTATCTGTTCTGTGAATTCCTTAGTCATTGCATCTTGCAGTTTGTACATAAGAAAAATAAGTAAGTTTATTTTCTCTATTTTTACTCCCAGTACCTCGACCACCTCATTTGTAGAGTTAAGGAGCTCCGAGCATACAAGGTCTTCCTAATATTAAGATCCACTCCTCCATGTTGATACCTGGTTGATGGGGTTCTGGGAGTTCTTCTTCTCCCCAAGCCTGGCTCGACTTGTGAGAGTTCGGTCCACCAGGCTGTTGCTTAGAGCAGCCCACAGGCCCACATACCCACCACAGCCCGGTTGGTCCGGTACTCCTTACAGAAAACAATCTATTTTCCTCTTGAAGATGTCCACACTCTCCTTACAGAAAACAATCTAGTTTCCTCTTGAAGATGTCCACAGTTGTTCCGGCAATATTTCTTATGCTCGCTACATATCGTACAAATTTTCAATGTACAGTACATGCGATAACTAAAATATGCACCGAGTACTAAATACATGTTGGGAATGTTCTTGTATAAATACAACTATCACACAATAAATGTGGGATGAGCAAATCAGAAAGGGCAAAGAGTGACAACTTTTAAAAGTGTAGAGAGATGATTACTCTATACATCACAGGCCAAAACCCCATTGATGTACTCATTTGCTGTATTGCCTCTAAAATGCTAATTTTAATGCACTTTCACACTAACACAGGCCCTGCACATTCAAATCTTCATGCATTTAATTTCCTCTACTGTGCTTGAACACCTCAGTGCAATCGTAAAAGCCAATACAAACAGTCCCTGCTATGTCAACACAGCCAGTCCCTCAGAAATACAATTAAATCGTTCACAGGTTTAGTAAGTTTAGGCAGATTTTAAATTCCATTGGCAAAACAACCTGAGCACAAATTACCTTCAGAAGCCCCTCCCCCTGGCCAACATGGGTAAGCAAGTAATTATCAACAGAAGGCACCAAGCTAGCCAACACAAGCAAACAATTTTTTTAAATTGTTGTCTAATCACATCACTGATACTCTAAACAAACCTAGCAACAAGGTATAGCAAATAAAATTGTATTCTTATTTGGTGACAACCCTTTTATTTGCAACCTCCTTGATCCCTCTTGCAAGTAAGTTTCAATTAAAATACTAATGCCAATGTCTCTGGAGTAGATTTTGCAGCCTCCCTATACAACACTACTGCTACTATACAGTACAAAGCTGTAAAATTGTTTAATATCAAATGTACAAAAAAAATAACTAGAGGTTTGTGTGGTGATTATAAATGAGTAATATTAAAGAATGGATTTGTATACCAGTCTATTCTATGTATAGCAGTCTATCCTATGTATACCAATCTATAAATATCAATGTAGGGTATTATTTATGAAAACAAGTGTAGTGGTGCAATGTTATCAATGGTTGGAAAGTTTGTGGTTATACATGGAGGACTTGTTGTGTATGACATTAGCCAAAGTAGAAATGCACCTAATGCACTTTAACCCTAGTGTGGGTGTGTGACCTAGTGTGGGTGTGTTAACCCTAGTGCACCTAATGTGGGTGAACAGGCATAATACCATCCATCATAGGTGTAAACACCCCCCCCCCCCCCACCCACCAAAACCATTCACCATTCCTGGGGCTATTTTTAACAACAAAATTCTAAATAAAACTCAAATTTTATGACTGCTGAACACCCCTCCCCCCTGCGGTCTCAATTCTGGGGGTGTCCCTCAGCACCTTCCATCAAGACACCCCTCCACCAAGAGGACACCCTCCCACTAGGAGGGAACCCCTCCACCATTAGGAGGATACCCTCTGCCACTAGGACACCCCCTCCACCAGGACATGCCTCAACCAAGACACACCTCCACCAAGAGGACACCCCTCCCACTAGGCAGGAGCACCTCCACCAGGAGGGAACCCCTCTACTACTAGGTGGATACCCTCTGCCACTAGGACACCTTCCACCAGGACACCCCTGCCACCAGGAGGACACCCTCCCACCAGGAGGACACCTTCCACCAGGACACCCTCCCACTAGGAGGATACTCTCTGCCACTAGGACACCTTTCACCAGGACACCCCCTCCACCAGGACACCCTCCCACCAGGAGGACACCCTCCCACCAGGAGGACACCTTCCACCAGGACACCCTCCCACCAGGAGGACACCCTCCCACTAGGAGGGAACCCCTCCACCAGGAGGGAACCCCTCCACCACTAGGAGGATACTCTCTGCCACTAGGACACCTTCCACCAGGACACCCCCTCCACCAGGAGGACACCCCCTCCACCAGGAGGACACCCCCTCCACCAGGAGGACACCCTCCCACCAGGAGGACACCTTCCACCAGGACACATCTCCACCAGGAGGACACCCTCCCACTAGGAGGAACCCCTCCACCAGGAGGGAACCCCTCCACCACTAGGAGGATACTCTCTGCCACTAGGACACCTTCCACCAGGACACCCTCCCACCAGGACACCCTCCCACTAGGAGGATACCCCCTCCACCAGGAGGACACCCTCCCACCAGGAGGACACCCTCCCACCAGGACACATCTCTACCAGGAAGACACCCCTCCCACTAGGAGGGAACCCCTCCACCACTAGGAGGGAACCCCTCCACCACTAGGAGGATACTCTCTACCACTAGGACACCTTCCACCAGGACACCCTCCCACCAGGACACCTTCCACCAGGACACACCTCCACCAGGAGGACACCTTCCACTAGGACATGCCTCCACCAAGACACCCCTCCACCAGGAAGACACCCCTCCACCAGGAGGGAACCCCTCCACCAGGAGGACACCCACCACCAGGAGGACACCCTCCCACCAGGAGGACACCCTCCCACCAGGAGGACACCCACCACCAGGAGGACACCCACCACCAGGAGGACACCCTCCACCAGGAGGACACCCACCCACCCACACCACCACCGCCCCATTCCTACGGCTCCTATATTCCCCCCCCCCCCCCACTAAGGGGGGCGCGGCCCCACAGGAGGGAGGCCTACCCATAAGAGGGGCAGAGGATGAAGGGGGGCGGGCGGGAAGAGATAATCAAAAGCTGGAGTGTCCCCGGGGCCGTGGTGGCACCAGGGGGGAGGGGCCGGCCGCCAGTGCCAGCCGCTACACGCCCACTCCCACGCCTGGCTCCCGCACGCCACCACCACCATCACGCCCGCACGCCCGCCGCCACCACCCCCACAACACTTGCCTTAACATATAGGTGGGTTAAAGGAGGCGAGCAAGGGAGCAACGGTATCCAATATGGCCGCTTAAGCAGACGATAAACAGAGCGAGATGTTGTCTTTACCTAGTAATAACAATCTGTGCGTCGCTCGGTACACCTGCTTGTCTTGCTGGATTTGCTTGTTTATCTTCTTGTTTGCTTCTTTCCGCCTTTTGTTTTCCTCGGCGTCACCTTTCGCCCCAGCGCTACCAAAACAACCCATGACATTAGTACACTCTTGGAAGAAAGCTCCTAGCCGCAGGCAGGCGCGGACGTCCCGCGGCCCTGTCTCGTTTCCGCACCAGTTGCCTATTTTTGCGGCTGATCTCGCGTCACTAGGTCATGGGATCCAGTCTACATGTCACTGAGTGAAGTGGCAGCCACCTGGGCCATGGATGCCGGGCGATGGTCCAGATATCACTCGATCTCAGTCGTTCACCATCATCGCCAATCATCTGCACAACCTTCACCAGTGAATCAGACGCGACTTCTCCCGCGGCTCCCGCAGTCTCCAACAAGCCCCCTCACACCACCCGCTCCCGGACCTCCCATATCTTCCCTCTCAACACCATAAACCCCATCACCATTCTTAGCCTTTTATTTCCCCGATTCTTCATCTTGTAGGTGGGGAGGTATTTGTTGGTATTATGCCGGCCGTGATGCGGCCGTTACTTGTAAAAGTGGTTATTGATATTAAGGAATCATACTGGCTGGTCGGGAGATAGCATATTGGAACGGTGTGCGCGAACAGTGTTGCACCGGATACAAGTCACATCGTACACACGACGATTCGCCAACATATTTTTTGGGGGAACCCAAGCTAACTTAACCTGGCTCAACTTAACCTAACTTAACCCAAATGAGCGAAATACAGTTAAACCTAAGCTAATACATCCTAGCACAGCAATATACACGGTTTTAACAAACAGAAAACGAGCTTCGCTGAATCGTCTCGTGTTCGAAACGACCATACCCCGTTGCACCAACGAGAAGGGTGGGACCTGCTCAGACTCCCGTAGGATCTGGGAGTGTTAACACCTGCTCTCGCTACCAATACTTTTACTCTCCACATATACACTCTTTACTCACCAACTGATAATGCAGCAAGACATAGAAAACTATCTTTAATGTTAAGAACTGGCAATATTATATAGAAGACAACCCTGAGAAGAAGTTCATCTCCCCCGAGCATCTCAACAACCAGAGATGATCCCGTACGACAACTTTCAACTCTTAGGTGTCCCGTATAGTGAGCACCAATGTATTATTTCGTGAAAATTTAGCATAATGTAAAAAAAAAAATTTTTATATGTGATGTCAAAACAATGAAAACATACTGTTGCTTTCGAGTGTGGGGTGGTCGTACGTCAGCCAGCGTGAGTGAGGACAGGTACTGGGCAATCAGTGAAACAAGACACGGATCAGATAAGTCCTAGTATGCACTCTTCATACCATTTGTGATAACTATCTGAACCCATTCACTGAAGGAGTCGCATTGCTATCATTATATATTAAAAACGTAATTTCATTCATTTGTAAATGCTTTATATTTATTAATTACATATCAAAAAAGAGTCCCGTAGCGTAGTGGTCTACGTCTATTTAAAACCGAGGGGTTTAGTATATTATCGGGTAGGACAGAAACGGCTGGACGCGTTTATTTCACCTTTTGTACCAAGCTCTCTTTCTACCTCTTAATCCTTTTGTACCATGCTCTCTTTCTACCTCTTAATCCTTTTGTGCCAAGCTCTCTTTCTACCTCTTAATCCTTTTGTACCAAGCTCTCTTTCTACCTCTTAATCCTTTTGTACCAAGCTCTCTTTATACCTCTTAATCCTTTTGTACCAAGCTCTCTTTATACCTGGCTATGTAATAGAACAGAGTAATAAAATACCTGGCTATGTAATAGAATAATAAAGTAATAAAACACTTTGTTATGGCTCCCATAATTAGCCTAGTGGCAGTAGAAAACGAAGCTGAGAAAGTGTACCCTCGTGGTGATGAGGTGGGGACAGCGTCGTGAATTTTATGGTCGGTTCACAGATCTTGGAATACCTCACAAAGTTGAACAAGAGGATTGAAGCTCTAGAAACGTTAGCTGTGGCAAACAGATGGGTGTAGTGGGGAATGAAACGGTGGGGAAGAAAATAAGGAAGAGGATAGCGTATTACGGATGGAAGAGTCTCTGGGAAAATGAACTATCCACTAGTGATGGCAGTGTTCAACCCAGTGTGCTGAAAAATGTTGACGGAGAAGTTCAGGAAAAATGGTTAACAAAAATAGAATGTGAAGACATAGTTAAGAATAGAGTTACCTTTGAATGTAGTAGGAAGTGTTGAGCAAGAAGAAATGTCAAAATGTTGGGAGCCTAGTAACCAAGGCGAAATTGATTCTCAATGAAATAGCAAACCGCAGCACAGTTAAGAGTCTGAGAACACTGAGGAAAACATTAATGTATCTACGTTGAATTCCTCCCATGTTGGTGTTAATTGTTTATTTGGCAATGAGATAAATTCATGAAGGACATCCTGCTTTGTAATATAAGGATCTTATTATGCTTTCACATGCATTATTCATTTCTTCCCGTGTTTTGAAGTGAGATGATTAGTTCATTAGCTCCCTCGCCTCTCATTAATCTAATCGCCGAAGCTTCATTTATATCTGAAATTCAGTCCTCGATACTCTGTAAATTCAATCATATCTTCATTATCTCAGTAATAGTTCTGGGCCATAAGAATAATGAACAAATTCACAACTCTACCACAACACGGATAAGACTCGTCGGGGGCTTTTATCCGTGTCGTGGTACAGTTAACTAGAGCCCATCTGGGAACATCCAGCACATATAATAGGTTCGAATCCTCATCAAAGCCCTTGTGAATTTGTTCATTGATATATCACGTTATTGTGATTTCTGTGTGCACGAGAATAATCTGGGAATACTCTCACGACTTTATTTTGTATCTTCAACTTGTTTAGTCTGCCTTTACCAAAACAAGAAATGACAGGGGCACCATAATCAATAATAAATCTTACAATATGCAATGTGATTACCATTAGAATGTGAAATGTAAAATATGATTAATAATTGTGTACTGAATTAATTTGTGAGCCTCTTGAGGGACCTTATATAGACGAGGTGGAAATAGCCTAAGTTACTCTGTCCTTTTGTGATGTATTTCCTTTTCTCAACAAACTTACTTGAACTCCTCCAGGAGGCAGTCGAGCTGCATCTGCGATGTCGGTCCAGTATGGTAGGGGTTAACCCTCCGTGGCCACGCCGAGGGCTGCCGAAGTAATAATGCGAAGCACCCCAGCGAAGGCGTGATGCATATGTCTGGTACCGTTGTTGCCAGAAGTTGTATCTTCTGATTTTTGTCTGTAGGGATAACGTTCCTATTAACAATTATCCCTACAGACAAAAATCAGAAGATACAATTGACCATTTGCTATAAAACCAAAAAAAACGGCCAACCTACTCATGAAAAACTCTCCAGACACAAAGCAGAACGCCTTAAAAGAGACCAACGTTGTCTATGCCTTCAAATGTTCACTTGGGGACTGTAAGCCCCAAAGAACTCGGTATATAGGCAAGACAACAACATCTCTTTCCAGGCGATTAACAATGCATAAGCAACAGGGCTCCATTAAGGAACATATAATCTCTTCCCACAACCAGACCATTACCAGAGAAGTCTTAACAAACAACACAGAAATCATCGATAGATACAGCGATAGCAGGCGGCTTGACATCTGCGAGGCACTACACATCAAAAAGTCAACACCAGCAATCAACAGCAATTAATGCACAGCTATATTCTACCCACTTCAAGACTCCGTACCAATATAGAAGCATAAAGAGGAAGTATAGGTCAATAGGTCCTTTGCAGTTACTTCCATTCTTCCCTTTCACTTATCCAATTTATACCCATTGAACCGCGTTCTGTCTTGTGTTGGTCAAAAGTTTGTTCACCTCATCCAAAACTGTTTCAACATATCACCTCACCCAAATGTGAGTATATAAGACAAGCTGTTTAGCAATAGAATAGAAAAGACCAGGAATGCTGATATTCCTGGACCTCGAAAAAGCCTTTGAATTGGCTAGCGCCCCAGCTATTCTCTGCTGCCTCGTTGACAAAGAGGTCAGAGGCAACCTGCTCTCCTGGACCAAAAACTGTCTCATAAACAGAGAAGCAAGAGTAAAATTACATGGCACAGTCTCTGAGTACAAAAGACATGAAAATGGTACACCGCAAGGAGGTATTCTCAGCCCTCTTCTCTTCAACTGTTTAATGGAAAGAATAATGAGGTTGAAACTTCCACATCACTGCAGGCTGCTAAACTACGCGGACGACTTTGTCTATCATCATAAAAGGAAGGTATGCGGCGCGTCTTGCACTCAAATGCTTAGACTGCATCAGTAAAGAGGCAAAACAGATTGGGATCAAACTCAACCCCTCAAAGTCAAAGGCCATGCCCATAAAAATAGCAAAGCCCAACATCCAACTCACAGTACAGGGTCAACCAATTGAATGGGTCGACACCTATCAGTATCTAGGAATCATCCTGGACACACACATGAATTTTAATGCTGAGGTCACTTACTTGAGAGAGCGAACTGCGGCCCGGACGGCATTCCTCAGGTCGCTAACCTCCCTTTCTGGAGGAGCCAATCTGCAAGTCCTTCGCACATACTATATACAGGCAGTCAGATCAGTGATCGATTATGCCGTACCTGCACTCACAATTCTATCACTCCAACAGTGGAAAAAACTTGAAGTTGCCCAAAACAATGCTATGAGAGCCGCACTGGGAGCCCCCATGTGGACCAGGCTTGAAACTCTTAGACTGGAGACGGGTTTGCCCTCTCTACAAGAAAGAATATCACAAAGAACAGCTACAATTATCAGTAAGATAATTATTTCTTCTGATCCAATCCCAGTACGGCAGGCCTTGGTGGTTGGACTAGGCCAAAACAATGGAAACTCTTGGGCTGCTAAAGACTGAAAAGCCTCAGGTGTGGATGGATTTCAATACAAAATCGTAAAGGAACTGGCAAATGCACTATGCATGCTACTGAAACTCCTTTTCAGAAAATTCCTGGACCAAGGGATAGTTCCCCCTGGATTGGAAATATGCAAATGTTACCCCTATTTTCAAAAAAAAGCAGAAAGAGCTCGGCAGTAAACTACCGGCCGATCAGCTTGACATCACACATCTGCAAGCTCATGGAGAGAATCCTAAGGGAAGGAATCATACAACATCTCACAGAGAACAATCTTGTAAAATCAACGCAACATGGGTTTGTTCAAAATATATCCTGCCTCACTAACCTGCTCACATTTCTGGAAGCGGTAACCGACTATTCAGATAAAGGACTTCAGGTAGATGTAGCTAACATGGACTTTGCTAAAGCTTTTGACAAGGTACAACATGAGGGACTGGCAAGGAAATTACAGGCACATAGAATAAATAGGAGAATACTGGAATGGATAAAACAATGGTTAAAACGTAGAAAACAAAGGGTCGTGCTAAATGGGATTGATTCGGACTAGGAAACTGTGCTAAGTGGGGGTGCCACAGGGATCCATTTTGGGGCCAATCTTTTTTGTCATATACATCAATGATATAGATGAGAATATTACAAATCACTTCATCAAATTTGCAGATGACACTAACGTCTAGGATAAAGTGGGACGTGAAGGTACTAATGTGACCTTACACAGAGATCTACATGAACTCCGCAAATGGTCAGATGACTGGCAAATGCTTTTTAATATCGAAAATGCAAGACCTTACATGTGGGGCATAACAATCCACGTCACAACTACCAAATTGACGGCACTATCTTACAACAAATAGATGAAGAAAAGAACCTTGGAGTTAGAATCCATCATTCACTAAAAGTTGCACAAGTGGGAGGGGAGGAAAAAAAAAAACGAACCAAACCCTAAATATAATCAAGTGTACCTTTACCTTCAAGTAAAAGAAAGTAGTCGTTCAATTGTATAAATCCATCAATTCACCAATAATGCTGATCATATTGGATGATCCATAGATGTGTGGCTCCTCCTGCATGATAATATGATGATAGATGGAATTACTGGTGTCGATTTCATTTTGCCTCAGATCTACAAGATTTTGTTGAAGTTCTTTTGAACTATTGAACTATTGCTCTCAGACTGCTTATTGACTAACCAGGTACGTCCCCACTTGGATTATTGCATCAAGGCATGGAGATCTCATCTTCAGAAAGACACAGTTGCTCTGGAAAAGGTGCAACACCGGGCAACAAAAATCATACCAGAGCTTAGTCATCTCGTATCAGGAACGGTTGAGGGCCACTGAGCTAACCACACTGTAGACCAGGCATGTCAGGGTGGATCTCATCGAAACCTTTAAAATAGTAAACAATATGGAGGATGTCGATCAGGACAATTTCTCCAAAAGGTCAGATGTAACACGAATATAAGGAGCAACAGGTTCAAACTCAGCAAGCCACAATGTAGGACAGAAAACAGGAGATGCTTTTTCACCCTAGAAAAAAATTGTTCAGTTGTAAACCCGTGGAACCGCCTACCCACCGAATCTGTAAACGTCAAAACTCTGATGGGTTTTAAAATACAGCTTGAAAAGATCATCAGGGCAAATGGGAGAGGGACCTTTGACAAACCGCCGGTTTCCTGTCATCATCAAGGCCCTCAGGTAAATTCATGTTAAAATGTACATATAATTCTCGGTCCTAAACATGTCATAGTTCTTTATATTCGCACTTTCTGGCCTTTGTGTGTCAGTGACTGCTCTTCTGTCTTCCCTAATTTCCTGAAATATGCGGCTTTAACAGTAAAGATTGGAATGCCTCACTCATCCCACTCTTGATTGGATTGGGATTGGAATATCCCACTCAATTTCAAGCTTATCACATGCCGTTTTAGCTGCCTTGTCTCTGTCATCATGCTGGTCAACAGCTATGTGAAATGGTATCTATATAAATGAGTCTCTGAAACTCTTGCTCTTTGCATTAATAATGTTGTTAATAATGGCTGTTACAACATTCCTAGTATCTATTTTGCATGTTGGGTGTACAGGACACCTTAACCACTC
>NC_091175.1:5229426-5254426 GCF_040958095.1 Procambarus clarkii | reverse complement strand
GGGCGAAGAAAACTACGACCATGGCTACGTTATTTGATCAGTATGAATCCCTCCAGTATGGGGTGGGAGGTGGCTCAAGGCAGTCCATACTTGGCACAACAACTTTCAAGAATCAGAAGCTGGAGGAAGAAGCAGCAATATTTTTGAAAGATCGCCAAGTGAACTTCTGCCCTCCACACCCCATTACCCATTTAGTTGTGTCCAACCATCACCTAGTATTGGCCATGGCAAACAAGAAGCTAATCCGAATAAATTTACTGCAACCAAACTCTGGTAATTTAGAAGATCAAGAAGTAGACATAAGCAAATTTGCAGTGCAAGCAAAGATTCATAACATCTTCCTTGACCCAACAGGACAACATCTGTTGATCAGCATTGTGAGTCGGGATGGGACGACACCAGTAGACACACTCTACCTTCCTCAACGTGCTAACAAACCAAAGTCTACCAGCAAGTTGAAAGGTTATCTTGTGACAGCTGTAGGGTGGAATCAGAAAAACCAATCGGACAACGTAACGGCTCCAATTTTGGTCGGAACAGGAAGAGGAGTCATTTTAGAAATGGAATTGACTTCTGACGAAAGACTATTCCAGTCGAGCCATGAAGACTATTGCAAACAACTGTTTGACATTGGGAAAGATGCACCTGTTACAGTGACGGCACTAGAATTTCGCAGCAGTCCATCAGATGAGTTCAAGTATCTGGTATTGTGTACTACTCCTGATAAGCTGTATCAGTTTTCTGGACGTGTCAAGTCTTTGGATGAAAGGCCAATGTGTGTGTCAATTTTCAGTAACTATTTGGGATTGCCCCCAAGATTTGTTGAATTGCCTAGCAAGTGGAAAATGTCTTGGCTTCAGCTCTATCACCCTCCAAATTCTTCAGTTCCTAATCATTTTGCCTGGCTTTCTGAGCAAGGAGTATATACTGGTGACATTGTGTGGGGTGGAACACCTGATGATATGACTGTTAATAAAAAGCTCCACACGAACCCCGAGGGCATTGAAAGTAGTGGCATTCCCTGTGGTATGATTGTTTGTGAATTCCATGTTCTTATTGTGTGGCCTGATAAGATACGTGGATTGTGTATTCTTAATAATCAAGTTGTGTTTGAAGGTACAGTTCCTGAAGAGTGTGGAAAGTTGATTGGAATATCAAAAGATGTAGTGAAAGGAACTATTTGGGTTTATGCAGAGAGAGGTGTTTTCAAGTATAAGGTTGATCGGGAAGGGCGGAATGTGTGGAGAATATATCTTGACCAAGGAAACTATGAATTGGCAAAGAAACATTGTAATTCAGATCCTTCATGTCTGTCCATTGTGTTGTTGCAAGAGGCTCAAGACCTCTTTCAAAAGGAAGATTACCTCCAGAGTGCTATGCTCTTTGCTAAAACATTAACTTCTTTTGAAGAAGTAAGTTTAAAGTTTGTTGAAGTGGAGGAGGAAGAGGCTCTAAAAATTTATTTGCATGAAAAGTTGGATGCCTTGAAGGTCAGTGAGCAAACTCAAATTACCTTGGTTGTGATGTGGTTAATGGAGTTGTACCTCAAGCAGCTGGGGAACTTGCGGGATGCAGGGAAACAGAACACCCAACAGTATAATAACTACAATGAACAACTGAAAACCCTTCTTCGTGACCCAAAAGTGCGCCAGTGTGTAACAAACAGTGCTACAGCAATATACGAGTTGCTCTCTTCACACGATGATCAAGATAATTATGTAAATGTTTCTCTGATGCTTAAGGACTATGATCGTGTGCTGCGTCATCTTATGCGCCATGGACGCTACATTGAAGCCCTGGAGGTAATATCCACCAGAGGGTCTGAACAATTATTTTATCAACATTTCCCTGCACTTATGCAAGTAGTACCTGGAGCTGCAGTAGACACTTTGATTTCACAGGGTAGAAGAATAAATCCTATCAAGCTGCTTCCTAGCCTTGTTCATTGTCATACTTCACATGGCAGTGGATCAGATATTCTTCGCTATTTAGAATACTGTGTGGACAAGTTAGAAGTTACTGATGAAGTGCTGCATAATTTCTTGATAACTCTTTATGCTACCGAAGCACCAGAGAAATTATTACCCTACTTTAAATTGCAGGGAGATGATAGTCAAAGTGTCCATTATGATGTAAAATTTGCTCTTAGGGAATGTATGTCTATTGGGGAAGATAAAGCATGTGTTCACATCCTCACCACCATGGGGCTTTATCAGGAAGCAGTAGAATTAGCACTGAGGCTAGATTCATCTTTAGCCAAGGCAACTGCAAATCGGCCCAAATATGATCAAGATTTGAGGAAAAAGCTTTGGTTAATGATTGCAGCACATGTGGTTCAGGAAGAGCAAAATGTATCACGTGCCATGGAGGTTTTGAAGGAGTGCGATCTAATTAAAATAGAAGACATACTTCCTTTTTTCCCAGACTTTGTAACAATTGACCAGTTTAAAGATGCAATATGTTCTTCACTTCAGGAATATAACCAACACATTGAGGATCTTAAACAGGAAATGGATGATGCATCTAAAGCAGCAGAAAACATTCGCAAAGATATTCAGAAGTTCAAGCAAAAATTTTCCTATGTTCATGCTCAGGATCGTTGCTGTGAATGCAACTATCCTCTGTTAACAAGACCATTTTATTTGTTTCCATGTGCTCATAAGTTCCATCAGGATTGTTTGTCAGATTCAGTCATGGGGTATTTAAGTGAAGTAAAGCAAAAGAAAGTTTCAGAGTTGAAGGGTAAACTATTAGCAATATCAAATGATGAAAGTGGAACAGGAGCAACAGGATTATGGAGTGATAGGGAGCAAATTAGGTCAGAAATAGACAGCTTAGTGGCAGGGGAATGCCTCTACTGTGGTGACAGTGTTGTTGCTAACATTGACACTCCGTTCATCAGTAATCGAGACTGGGATGCTCTCATGACTGAATGGCAGTAGAGAGAGAGAGAGTACCTTTCATAATATACAATTTATTTGTCAAGTGAAGTAAGGAATGGTTAATTTTATATTTATAATACAGTACAGTATATACAATATTTTCAATTTGAGTGTCTATATCAATTTTTTTTAATTAAACATTGTCAGTCAGTGCTATCTTGTGCTAATTTTATGAATTAATGGGGAATATCCAATACAGTATTACAACAAATTTGGTGTTGATATGTATGTTATGTTTTTAGCACTAAAATTAATTTTTTTCATTTAAAACTGACTTTCAGAATGTCCATAAATAAAATTTACAGCAATTATACTATATTTTTATTTTTACCTATTGCATTTAATCATTGATTGTATTAACATACGCAAAATTATCAGGAAAATCATGTTTTGCATGTAATGTAAAAAGATAAAAAAATCACAATAGTATTGGCTTACACCAATTTATTTTTGCTTAAAGGTTTGGTATGAGATCAACTCTTCTCATTGAAAGTAATGCAAACCAACACATTACACAAATATTTTAATGTAATTGTGTGTATTTAACAAGATATTAGTAGTTAAAATGAGCCACAAATTTTTATTTACACAAAACTTTGAGCTTGGGGTTTTGCTGTTAGTACGAATGCAGGGGGGATTAATCTTTGTTTAGTGAGGATGATAATGAGGCCTTAATTACTGTAATTTGTTTGAAGTCTAGATTGAGTGAAGTTTTAAGTCAAGTCTAGGGTCTAGTCAGGTCTAGGTTGTCTTATATGGATCTTCATTTTGGGCATATTAACCACAATAACTTTCTTTTTAAATTACATCCAACCACTTGGGCTGGATGGTAGAGTGACGGTCTCTGCTTCATGCAGGTCAGCGTTCAATCCCTGACCATCCAGGTGGTTGGGCACTATTCCTCCCCCCCCCCCCATCCCATCCCAAATCCTTATCCTGACCCCTTCCAAGTGCTATATAGTTGTAATGGCTTGGTTATTTCACCTGATAGTTCCCTTCCCTTCTTAGATTACAACACTATGGAGTCAGAGGTCACTCCCTTCAATACTTAAAATCTTAATCAGTGACAGGCTCCAGTATGTCACTCATTGATTCTAATTGTCCCACCCTACCCAATAACATTGGTGTTCCACAGGGCAGTATACTTAGCCCTCTTCTGTTTCTCATCTACATTAATGACCTAACAAATGCCTCTCAACAGCTCAAGCCAATTTTATTTGCTAATGACACAACCTTCATTTTCTCTAGTCCTAACCCCCTTATTCTGAATGAGACAGAGAATACTAAACTAAAATTATAAAGGCCATTTTTGGCTAATTACTAGTAAACTCACCCTTAACATTGATAAAATTTATATATTTTGTTTGGTAATAAATCCAGTGATCAAATTATAAATTAACAAATCCAAATTAGTAACAAAGTAGTTGGTAAATTCATTGGTGATCTTATTGATAACAAGTAGAATTTCCAGTGCCACATACATAATATAAGTAAACTAAATTCTAAAACAGTTGGCATTCTTTCTAAAATCAGATATTATTTACCTTGCCCTGCCATGGTAATACTTTATTACTTTATCATCTATCTTTATCACACATGGTATCTGTGCCTGGAGTTCTACTACCAAAAATTATTTATGACCTCTAATTAATCAACACAAATCAGCTATTAGAACAATAACAGACTCTGGCACCAGACAGCACTCGGCCCTCTTACTTAAAACTTTGAATATACGGGTACTGTATTAGATATTAAGTCAGTGCACATCCTCTCAAGTGTACTTTATTTACTCTATATAAAACTCTGAACTGCAATGCTAATCCTGACCTTAAACACTTCCTAGAGGGTTGTAGCAGATCCCATGGGAACCACACTAGAAATTAATATTACAGTATTTGATATTCCAAGAGTGTGACTTAACCAAAGTAGAAATGTTTTGAAGTAGAGCCCCTCGATACAAAGTGGTCTCGAAGGAACAGACACATAACCTTCCCAGGATCAGGCTGGGCCAATGCCAGTGAACACTTAGAGAGGGCATCTTGCAATGTAGAACAAAAGACTGGAGATGCTACTTCACCCATTGGGCTATAAACCCATTGATCTCCCTACTTGACAAAGCCGTAAATGGCAAAACAATGCTGAAATTCAAAATCCTCCTTGATAAAATAATCAGGACAAATGGGGGGACACTTAAGCCGCTGGCTTCCTGTCCTCGTTGAGGCCACTAAAGAGATGGCCCTCAGGTAAGCATATGCAGATCTAATCAATCAAATTACTCTTGCAGACCACTCCAAGCAACAGCCTGTTGGACCAAGCTCTCACAAGTCGATCTTCTACTCCCCAAGTTTTTGGGGAGTAGAACAACTCTCAGAACCCCATCCAGGTACAATCCAAGTCCGAACAACAGTGATTTAGTTAAAAATGCTGGACGTGAAGCAACACAAACTTGGAACAACCACACAGGCTAGTGCCAGTCTGAAGGATAACCAATACTTTGCCAGAAAAATCACAAACCAGGGAAGGTGGTACTGACATAAGCTCTATGTGAGATTGCACTAGACACATGACACAATCATGCAAATTTGCAATTTAGTTGCAAAGACATGCAACTAAATGGCCTCCAGAACTGAAAGTCAAGAGCTACCAGGAGAAGTTAGAGGCATTAAATATGCCAAAGCTAATAGAAGAAAAAGATGCAATATGATCACTGCATACAAAATAATAATGAGAAACAACAAAATTGATAAGGAAGAATGCTTGAGACCTTGAACTTCAAGAACAAGAGGTCATAGAATTAAGCTAACTAAACAAAGCTGCTGTAGAAATACCTGTATAACAAAATCCACTTTCAAAAACAGAGTGGTAGATGGCTGGAATAAGTTAAGTAAGTGAGGTGGTGAAGGCCAAAAAGATCAGTAGTTTCAAAGTGTTATATGACAAAGAGTACTGGGAAGACAGGACACCACGAGCATAGCTCTCACCCTGTAACTACACTTAGATAATCACAATTAATAGTAGTATCACTGGCTGGACCCTGAGTTGCCAGGACTGCTACTGGGTGATGGGGTGGACCAAGTGGGGGAATGCCCTAACTACTGCATTCTTGGTTGTCAAGGTTGCTAATATTTTCCTCATAATTGTATGTTTTGGAGTGCTCTACCTTTCTAGTATTCTTTCAGCCTGGGTTGGCTTAGGTCCATTTTCCTCTTTGAATATTAAAATTCTGTGTCTGGTCTCTGGTAGGCCAGAGCAATTATTACTGTACTTGCAAGGGCCAGGTATACCGTATGTGTAGAGTTATCCATATGGCTACTTCCAGGGAGCCACCAAGGAATCCTCGTATAATACTAGTTATTACACAATTCTCCTGGGACATGGAGGCACCAAGGGACTCCTCCTAGAAACCCAGTATTGAATGTAAGGAGTTCAGGTGACTCCCCTGACTCCCTTTCTATAAGGTTTGTCAGTTTGTAGATTCATTGTGTATTGGCTCCAGACTGTTTGTTTAGGTTGAATTGTTTGTGGAGGAGTTTGGCTGTTTTGATGCTTCATTTTCTGTGAACTTCACAGTTGTCTGTAATAGCTCTGCCAACTTTCTGGGTGCTTTCCTGGAGAGTGGCAATAATATTGTCTCTGTGTCATATATTTTCCCATCCTACCCATAAACATTGGTGTTCCACAGGGCAGAATACTTGGCCGTCTCCTCGGCCGTTTCCTCTTTCTCATCTACATTAATGAACTTCCAAATCCCTCTCAACAACTTAAGCAATTTTATTTGCTGATGACACAACAGTCATTTTCTCCAGTCCTAACCCTCTTACTCTGAATGACAAGAGTGAATACTGAACTAAATAAAGTACATCAATCAATCAATCAATGTTTATTCAAAAGAATGTGTGCACAAAGAAAATAAGAGTAATGTACAATTGTAGGGATAGGAGTTACACATATTAATGGCGCCACTATTATGCAAAGCATTTTGAGCAAAACAACATAAGACAAAAGAGTTAACTAAAAGTGTGAAGGGTAAAACACTTAATACCAGGGAGAAGTGAGTTAACAAATTTGAACGTTTATGGAAAATAACACATGAATGCAAAAAAAAAAAAAAAAGGGTGATATTTAAAATCAAAATCAAAAATCAAAATCAAAATGTTTATTCAAGTAAAAGTACATACAGGATGTACATAGAAGATGAGTTACAAACATAATGTTGGATTTATAGATAGTCTAATACGGTCTAATATAACATTCATTAGCCCGATAAGCTGCAGGGAGCCTCCGGGCTCCCTGGAGCTTATACCACCCAGAAAATGGCGTTTCATTACATTCAACGCTGGTTTTTTTCTCTCATTGTCAGTCAGTTGGCTTGAGCTTGTGGCCCTTGTATTTTCCTATATTTGTGTGTTATATACAGTATTGAAATATTCAATATTTTCAGGACTATGGCAGATGTGAAGGCTGCACTCGCTCAACTAGATGACCTCAGTTCAAAGGAAAAAAGAGCATGTATAGAGCTTTTAATTCGAATTTTTAGGAACGTTGTCACTCATCCAGATGAGCCCAAGTATCGGTTAGTTTCTACTGCTGCAAATAGCAACTGTATTCTCTATTATTTTGGTCATTATCATATAGTGTTTTTTTATTAGATAATTTGCGTGCAAAACAATAATGTAATAAATAAATCCTGTTTCTAGTTACTCTTGATATCATGACTTCATAGAAAACTCTTATTGCCCACTCTGACAGGCACAGCACTACTCCAGTCAAAGAGAGGCTTATACCCTTACTTTATGTCTTTTACCTGTATGTATATCTATTTACGTGTATTTACACATATATTTACGTGTACAGTATCTCTTTTAGATACAGTTTAGTGTTTTTTTATATTTATTTAGTAGTCTTGGTTACAGCAGTCAGTTTGTTGGCAGTGTTGTGAAGTGTTGCAGGAGTTGAGACGAAGCCTGGAACAGGGCAAGAGCTGAGTGAGGCAAGGGTTAGAGACCTCAGATGCGGGGTGAGAGGTATAGAGCACGACGCTCTGAATGAGAGTGGAGTCGAGGAGCTCGGAAGAGGAGACGAGAGTGTGGAAGCACGATTCGGCTGAAGTCTGGCTTCTGCTCTGTGTCGAAGCTGAAGCGTATTGTGTTTGTAGGAACTGGACATGTCGAGTGCTACATTGTTGTTGGTGAATGTTGAAGATGTGTGTTATCTCTCAAGCATCTGTACTGAACTACTCTTGAAATTAGATGATGATTATTCACTATTGATTGCTTATATAATCGGTCCACACCTCACCTGACCATCCTCTAGTAGGCTAGAGGATGAATTAGGGAAGAGGTATGAATTGTAATTAGTGGACTAAGTAGAATTGACAGACCTATCTCATTATCTGCACATAAACTAATGAGAATATGGAGCTAGTATATTGCTGACATAATATACCATACTTGCTACAAATCCTTAACCCTTTAACTGCGCAATGCGCCTGCAGGCCCAGGCTTCAGGTGCGCAATGCGCCTCCGGGTGTTTTTATTTTTTCACGTTCCATTCAAAACTCCCGCGGCTACATGGGGTTCACATCAGCTTCCTCAGGGCTCTTGTAAACAGACGCCATCTTTTAAAAAAAATCATGGTCCACATTGCCGGGCTGTCAGAGCCTCAGAAGTGAGTGAGCAACCAAGGCTGGCGCTCGCAGCATGAGCACACAGCACTGCTGTTCAGTGTATGACCACAGCATCGCCTAATATTGTCAAAATATATATATAATCTCTTTTATTTAGCCATGATAGTATTATAGAAGAGCCTGAGTGTGATAATGACTGGGTACAATGTTCAAATATCAGTGATTCAATGCTGTTCACGATGTTCACAGTGCTAGCCACAGCACCACAGCATTATTTCGTCCATCTAGGAATCTTCAAACGACTTTTTAGGTTCCTTTTCAAAATAAACTTGTGGTCAATTATTCATTTACAGGAATTAGTGACCAGGATTGTGGTTATAATTAGCGTTGTGCATAGTATTGTGGAAGGAGGAATTTTGGTGAGGGAGGGAGGAAGGGAGAGAATTGAGGTAGCCTCACTGTGTGGCAGCCACTCTTGTTTTGCTCACCATACTAGCTTCGTGGTTCGCTATGGGGAACACATGTGTACATGGGTATATACAGTGTGTGTGTATATGTTGAGGGGAGCTATTTTGGTGAGGGAGGTGACGTCGTAATCATAGTGTCGTCTACTGTCTGCTGTGTGATTTCTCATGCAGTGTATGGTGGCCACTGTACTGTTTGGACACAATACCGGCTTACTTGCATAGTTCTGGTAAATAAAACATGTAGATAGGTATATATATCATGTGTAAATAGTGTAATAAAAACAATAACAGTATGGTGGGAGGAGCAATGTTGGCGAGTAAGATGTTGGAGTGAGGGAGACTGGCTGGGTGTGGCTGCTCACACTCGCGGTGTTCTGAATGTGTTGATGGTGAATGTATGTAGTGTGTGACAGTGTATAGTCTGTAAATAGATTGTATATATACATAAATTAGCATGATACATGGTAAATATGTGCAACATATGTGTACACAAGTGTCATGCACATAACACAGTGTCCTAGGACAGTACGGATGTTTTACTGCCATAATATAGTGTACGTGTTCATTATACATCGGATTTGCACGTAAAAACAAATAAAATGTATTTGGAACCGTGCGCAAAAAATGAACAAAAATATATTCGCGGCAACTCGCGCGCCCCGCCCTGGGCGCCCTACGTCACGGGCGAATGAGGAATGATGACGTCACATGCCAACTTACGGACCCCATAGCAGCCAAAGTACATACAAGTTCGATTATTTTTTGACATGCCCATATTGAGGGAAGGGTTTTTGACACTTTAACCCCTGCACTGCGCAAAGCGCCTTTAGGCGCTCTGAGAGTTATGCTATTTTTTTTTTAATTAGGCTATATTTTAATGTTTTTTAATGTTTTTCATTTACTCTTTGTGTTTTTAAATGAAAATAGTTGAGTTTGGAAACATTTTGACATAAATTTACCTGAATATTTATAAAAATAACATGAATACAGTATCCACTCAATTTAACGGCCTATATGGGCTGTACCCTGGTCGTTATTTCCGGAGCTCCGTTATTTCCGAAGTTAAGTCGGGTCGGGTAATTTTTCAAGTAACATTCAGGTAGGATATATTTTATACTGTATAACTAAAATTAAATAAAGTTCATTGTGTAATTGCATTCCAATTTAGTGCCACACCGACGATTAAGCCAGTTGTTGGCTGCTGCATGGATGATGTGTGAACACGGTCTGATCAAGCCCAGATGGGTGGGAAAAAATTGATTCATTCCTTTGTATTGCAAAATATTTCATGTATCAATCAGCAAGTTAATATTTTTCTCAATAATATTTTAGAGATGTGTTTTGATTTACCCTGAACAGTGCAGGTAATGTATTTTTAATGTTACAACACAGGCTGTGGCGGCCATGCCATAACAATGGCGATCGAGCCTTGTCACTGAGAGCTAGCCAAGACGAAATATTTTGAGCTCACCTATTCTCTGCTGACGATAGAATATACATTTGCAGAGACTAATATGTAGCTTTTGTTGAAAAAAAAAATTAATATCTTGTAATACTATAATAAAATTGGTAAATTGACTTACTTTTAATGAAGCTGAAGATTACGAAGCTGTGAAGATTACGTCATCCTCTGCAGCGCTTGTTTTATATTGTTTATATTGTATACAGGGTACATACTGTATGTACACTTATTTTCAGGCATATTTTAATAGAGTATCCTTCTGTTTCTTGATGTCACTTACTGTACTTTTCCCGATGTTAAACTCTGCTGCTGCTCGTGCATGAGAATATCCTTTATCAAGTTTCTTAATTAACTCCAGCTTCTGTGCAACCGTCAGGCGCTTCCTTTGGGTAACTTTTTACATTTTGTAAATTAAAAAGATCACAATTACAGTACAGTACAGTAATATCCTTCACAATTGAAGCTAGCCGCACGAGTTCACAGTAAACAATGGGAACACATGGCCCGGCGGAGTACATTCTAGGTCCGTGGGAAAAAAATACCTAGTGCCTATACTATAAAAGGTATTTAATAAGAAAACAAAGACTTTTGCTTAATAAAAACTGTTCAAAATATTTTATTAATAATAATTTACAATTTTCTTCATTAAAGTGAATCATTTTAAAAGAAAATTAAGATGTAATATATGACTCTGGACGATATAGGTCGGTGGCCTGGTCGCCATGTGAGGGGACGCTGATGCCACAACAAACCCAATACCGACCGTCGGTAATATCGACCGTCAGACCGGTATAGCAGGCTCCAGATACCGGTCTCCCAAACCGGTCATTAATACTGGCAGATCGGTATAAAAGAGGCCGTTAAATTGAGTGGATACTGTATGTCCTTGACAATTGCCCCAAGAAGTTTTTGCCGAAACCAGGTGCGCAGTGCAGGGGTTAAAATCAAAAGAATTTTTTCAAGAGAATTTATTTCCTGCGCACTGGGGGGTGTCATATTAGAGGCGGCGCAGTTAAAGGGTTAAAGTGCAGTTATTTTCATTTAATTCCCCTGGGTAATGCAGTTTTCATATGTTGATTTTAGTATATCACCTGGTCTTTTTTAAAAATTATGTAAGTTTGGTTAAAATAGATCTATTTGTATGTAATGGACTTACCCTAGAACATGAACAAATTCTGCTATCATTTTTAATTGGTTACTATTTATGAGCTATCTTGTACTGTACATTACTAGTGGCCTGCGACTGTCATCAAAATTCAATTGGACTTTTCCCACTAGTGTTTGAATCTATTTCTGGATGATGATCTCGGATAATAGCAGCAAAGGAGTGGGATGGAAGACATTACCCTGAAGTTGTGCGGGAACAAATATATGTGCAATATAGGTAAACATTTTGCATTTTAAATTGAAGTGAAACGGTGAACATAAAATCCATCTAGCGGTGAACATCACTGCACTCACTGGTACGTGACCTGGTCAGCAAACTGAGTACCTAAGCATACACAGACCTACAGGCTCTCCACCCGGCTTCATCTTGATGTGCAGGATGAGGAAAAAAAATATAGAAAATGTGTTTTTCTGGGGGAAGCCCCTTGTGGCTTCCTGAAACTACTATCTCTGATAGTGTCCATACCACTAGGTGGTAGATACTGTTGGCCAACTGGGGACCATGAACCAGAACCTGGCCCCCCCCCTCAAAGAAATTCAAGGAGCTGTGGCACTTAGGGTAAAATTACTATGAATTATTCATGTCTGTCACCACCAGGGAAGGCACCCAGAAAGTCAGCAAAGCAACCAAAACCACTGCTGACTTCAAATGAGACCACAGCCTTGAAAACTGCCAAAGAATTCCCTAATCTATGTAAATAAAAAGATAGAAAATACATAAAACTAGTGCCATCTTGTTCACCCCCCCCCCTTGTTTGAGGGGACGGAAGCAGCCAGGGGTCAGCCAGCTGCTCCTCACTCAGTTCTATTCTGATGGTAGTGAATATGAGGTGTCCTCTCTGTCGCTCTGGCGCCAGTGTCTTATTTTCAGCAGTGTAGTTTTGCCTTATTGGCTGATCATGTGCACTTTTGTGCAGCGTACTCATTTAGCTGTGCTTGTGAAGGTTGAGTTTTGGCTCTGGTCCTACCTCTCAACTGTGGTACAGGTTCCTGAGCCTATTGGGCTCTTGTCATATCTACATATGCAACTGTGTATGGAATCTGCCTCTACCACATCACTTCTTAATGCATTCCATTTATTAACTATATTGATACTGAATTTTTTTTCCTAATGTCTCTGCGGCTCATTTTGGTACTCGGTTTCCACCTGTGGCCCCTTGTGTGAGTACCACCCATATTAAATAATGTCATTATGTACCCCGTCAATTTCCCTAATAATTTTATATGTGGTAATCATGTCTCACCTAACTCTTGTATCCTCCAGCAATGGGAGAGGCAATTCACATAGTCTTTTCTCATAACTCGTACCTCATAGTTATGGTAGTCTAGTGACATACCTTTGAACCTTCTCCAACTTTGTTTTATACTTGACTAAGCATCAACTCCATGCTGGTGCTGCATATTTCAGAATTGGTCTGGCATATTTGGTGTAAAAGGTTCTAAATGACTCTTTACACAAATTTCTAAGGGCAGTTCTGATTTTTTCTTACCTTTTTACCTTACAGTTCTTACCTTTCTGGGTGCCTGTCCCGGTTGATGGCTGATATAGAATGCTCCAAATCATATGTGCATTCTATAGGCCATTGCTCCTCGTACCTCTCTGAGGGGGCCAGGTTCTGGCTCATGGTCCCCGGTAGGCCTAGAACTCCACCTACATTGACTGATGCCAAAGTTAGGGCTAATCATATAAGCTTGGATAGCTCCGGGAAGCCTTAGGGGACTCATCCAGAAAATTACGTTTCATTACATTCAATGCTGTGTGATAGAATTGATAGAAGAGGGAGAGGGGGGGAGGAATGATAAATAAGAGAGTGGAAATGATGGAAGGGAAAGAGGGGTGAGAGAGACTCGAGCTAAGTTAGGTACCCGATCTAGTTCCTTAAGTGTGGGTTGGATTACAGGTATGTGTTTTCAGCCATGTTATTGTTACTTATTCTCTGCATCCTTTTGATAGTTAAATATTATGTAGATTGTCCAGTTACAGGATGCTGCTGATTGATGAATTATAAGAACTTAGATTTCATTAATTTTTACTTTTATCTTTAAAACTTCACATAATAATTACCAAACATTTATGTGCAATATTTGTTACTAGGACACTGAAGATAATCAACAAAACCTTTAACTGTGATGTGTGGAGGCATGAAGCTGGTAGACTGGTGATGGTGGCTGCTGGGTGGGAGATCAGAGGGGAGACGGTACAACTGCCTCCCCAAGTCCACCCGACTTTAGAGCTTGACATCCTTCTGGAAAATAGGTAACAAATAAGATATGCTTAAAGTATCTAAAGAAACTCATTAATTGAAATATTGTGATATTTGTTCATATATTTTCATATTGAAGGTGGTTTCTGGGAGGAGGGTTTCTGCAGCTGACCACCTGGATAACTCCACATATTTGTCTCACCAGGCTGTTAAGAGTCATAAAAACTACTGGAAACCAGAGGCCAAAATCCTATCCTTTCAATGAGCAGCAAGGTGCACGGGATGTTAGATCACCCCTAACCAAGAAAATAGGCCACCAAAAAGGTAGAGAGAAGCAAAACAAACAACAGCAAGGAAATATGAGCAACTCTGCTAATTAATATGTCACACAGAAGTTACGTTGTTTCCTTACTAATTACTCCCTCCCTATGCCAGGTGGCAGTCCCTAGAAGCTCCTGTTCTGACAGAGATCAGCTCACCAGTCATTCAACTGGTGCGAACCTATACACACATGCTCTTCATATTGCCTTCACCATTCGGATCCTGGTCACCCGATGATAAGTGTTGGCCATCCCTACTACAGTATTCTGCCCAATGATGCTTTAGTGTTTATTTTGGTTGTAGTGTTAGCTTCACATGTGTTTCTATGCTCATGGTGTCCTGTCTTCCCAGTACTCTTTGTGATATAATACTTTGAAACTACTGACAGTTTTGACCTTCACAGGCTTCTCACTTAACTTGTTACAACCGTCTTCTGCTCTATTTGTGAGAGTGAATTTTCTTATATTTCTTTGGCAGCTTTATTTAGTTAGCTTAAATCTATGACCTTTTGTTCTTGAAGTTCCAGGTCTCAAGAACTCTTCCTTATTAATGTTGTTGTTTTCCTGATACTATTTTGTACGTAGTGGTCATGTTGTCTCTTTTTTCCTTTTATCTTCTAGCTTTAGTATATTTTATGCCTCTAACATCTTGTTGCTTTTATCTTTCTGTTCCAGAAGCCATTTAATTGCATGTCTTAGCATCTTTTCCAGTTTTTTTATGTAATTCTTAAGATATGGATACCTACCTACCTGTTTTGAATGAGAGGAGTGGTGTTGGGAGGAAGGAACTTTACTGTAACAAAACTAAATTCCTCCAACAATGAATCCTCCAAGCCTGGAGGATGAGCAGGAGCATTGTCGAGGATATCTGTGTGATCTGCTTGATATCTGCTTAATGGGGATCTGGAAGTTCTTCTACTCCCCCAAGACCCGCCTAAAGCCAAACTTAACTTGAGAGTTTGGTCCACTAGGCTGTTGCTTGGAGCGGCCCTCAGGCCCACATATCCACCACAGCCCAGTCCGGCACTCCTTGGAGAAAATGATCTAGTTTTCGCTTGATGATGTCCACAGTTGTTCCGGCAATATTTCGATGCTTGCTGGGAGGATGTTGAACAACCGTGGACCTCTGATATTTATACGGTGTTTTCTGATTGTGCCTATGGCACCCCTGCTCTTCACTGGTTCTATTCTGCATTTTCTTCCATATCGCTCACTCCAGTACGTTCTTATTTTACTGTGTAGGTTTGGGACCTGGCCCTCCAGTATTTTCCACGTGTATATTATTTGATATCTATCACGTCTCCTTTCTAGTGAGTACATTAGAGAGCTTTGAGACGATCTCAATAATTTAGGTGCTTTATGAGAAGCAGGGCCTTGAGTAGCAAACTGTTCTCCTGCAGCTCTTGCAGATATTTTCGGGGGGGGGGGGGGAAGCCCTGTTGGCTCCCCGGAGCTATCCAGGCTGATATTGCATTATTAGCTTTCTGGCATCAGTCAAAGTTCATGGAGTTCTTGCCTACCAGGGACCACGAGCCAGAGCCTGACCCCTCAGAGAGGCATGAGGAGCAATGGCCTATAGAAACCCCCGTGTGGTTGGGAGCATTCTGTGTCTGCCATTGACTGAGTTTGGCACCCAGAAAGGTAGGCGCCCCAACACAAACCCCCTATTTTGGTGAAAATATTGCTACCGAAAGCCGAACGAGTGGACAAACGAAAATTAGCAAACGAGCATGACGTTATCACCTTGCTGCACCGCTGTCTGCGCAACCTCCTCCCCTTCCCGGAAGGGGGAAGGAGGAGCCCCAGACCATCGCGCTGGCAATCCAACCATCAGTTCTTGGCTGATGTGATACTTGCAGGTCATGTGCCTCTGGTTTCAGTTTCTGTACATCGTGGCATGGTCTATCTCTACAGGTGTGTGTGTGCCAGGAGTGATATTCTACGGTACTCTGGCTGCATGCGCCTAGGGTTTCCTTCCCTGGGTGCCTAGTAAGTACTGCCCTTGGGGCTTGGGGTCACCTTACACAAGTCGCCTTGGGATCTACCTCCCCTGTATCTTTTACTGCTCGGTACTTGGTCGCCCTTGGAGTCAGCTGGGGTTTTGCTGCAATTGTTTGCCTCTGGGTAGGAGGCAGTTTTCGTCACTGGTAGGGGCGCAGGGTACTGCACAGCTAGTTATCACCTCTTATAGTGGCCTGCTCTGTTCCACCTGGGTACGTTGTCCTTTTGCTGGGTTTTTCTTTTGTTTTTGTTTTCCTGCTTGGTGGTGGGGTCTTCCTTTGGTTGGTTGCCCCTATCTATAATTGGGGGTCTTTATATAGACAGATCTGGGTTCTTGGTGGTATCCCCTGCTAGGCCCCCGTCAGTGGCCACGTCCCGGGGGTTCAGATTTTAGAAGTTTGCTTGGTAGTCTTGGGCGCCAGTTCACAGTACCCTGCCTGGGTTTCCCTTAGCGTGTTACCAAGGCTAAGGGCCCTGAGAAATCCTGTGGGGGCTCCATGGTTTGATAGATATGACCCTTGAGTCCCCTTTCGCTTTGTGCGAGGTTGATGGTTGCTCTGTCCCCTTGTCTCAGGATGACAATCACCAGTTGTTTCTCCACCATGCTGCCTGTAGGGTTGGTGATTCTTTTGACCCGGAGTCGTGCAGAGTTTGTTGTTTGTACGTGCTCCAGTTCACCCCAAGCTACTGATCATGATATGAGGGGTGCAGGCAGCAGCTGCGTTACATGCTTGGTTCAGGCTGCTGCAATGCGATAGGTTGGTCGCTTCCCCGGATGTCCCAAGACTGCCCCATTTTGGTTTTAGGGTTCCAGACTTGGGGGTGGGAGTTGTTTCGACTTTGCTGCTGTCCATTCACCCCCCCCCCCCCATGTCCTTCTCCCTTCTGTTGCTCATCCAGTTCCTTTCCCCTTGCTTCCGGCTCCGAAATGTCCTAAGGTTTCCGAGTCAGGCCGGGGTCTGGTTGGTGTTAAGACTCAGGCGGAGTTCCTTTCCGGGGTGGCATCAGGGGCGTTCGAGCCAGGTCCTTCAGCCGGAGCTTCTGGGTCTGACCTGTGGGCCCCCCTTCATTCCTTCTTTTTCGGCTGCCTCTGCCTTTTCTTTTGAGATGGAGGGGGGTTTGGAGGACGGCTCGATCCCGGGTCCTCGGAGTGAGGTTCCAGGAGAGGGGTTGACTTGGTGGCCCTTGGGCCCCGTTGGACCCCGCCTGGGTTTTTATACTTTATACCCTCTTAGCGGGGCTTGGTGTTATGAGGAGTGGGGTTCTCTTTTACTCCCTCCTTGTACAATTTGGATTGGCGTCTATCCCTCCCAGGGTTCGGTTCCATGACCCTGGCGGTTCTTTGGTTCTGTCCTTCCGGAGGCTTACAGCTTCCCGCATCCCGTCCAGTGTGGTGCGGGAAGCCCTTGCGGCTTATCTCGTGCGCAACCCGGATTATGTCTTCGGGTATGGTTCTTCGTGTCCTTACTGGATTCGTTATGCAGTTCTGGAGTCGTCCTGGTTAACAGACTGGCCTCTCTTCTCTTTGGAGGCATGGCATAGGTTCTGTCGATCCTGCATACATGAGTGGTGGGAGGCTCAGATGGCATTGCAGGGTTTCCTGGTAAGTGAATTTGAGCATCTCAATCTGTGCTTGTTTGCCCCTGTCCTTCCGCAGGATGTTGGGGTGATGCAGCTTCATGTGCAGGTTCCTTCCCTTTCGGCTGCATTGGTCGCTGAGGATTTGCGTACACGTGGCCTGTTGGAACACAAAAACAAATTTTTGCCAAGAATTTATTTCCTGTGCACAGAGGGGGGGGGGGGGGAGGGCTGCCATATTTGGAGCCAGAGCAGCACAGTGGTTAAGGCATAAGGTCAGCCTAAACTTGGTGCTAGGGCTGACTTATAAAAGCCATGAGTATGAGGAAGATACTGAGGCATATAATTTCATTCAGTGCTTTTTTTGTGTATAAGGTATATTATATTGTTCATTAATTTTTTTTTCAGAGAAGTAAAGCCAGATGAGAGAGAGTGGATAAGTGAGACTAAAGTTATAATTCCTAATGCCGCCAAACAACTCGAAGAAGAACTTCGAAGAAAAGCTTTAGCTAAGAAAGAAAAAGAGATGGCGGCTCTACAGAAGGAAATGGTGAGCATTTTATCTTTATCTATATCTCACGCTGCAGGCATTTTGTTTGCCGGCCGCTGCCTCCTTTTTGGGCAAAGGATGTGTTGGCAAAGTATTCCAGAAGAATACTTTGGTTATCAATGCTTGGTTGGATAGGCCAGGGGTACATCATGTGCTGTACCTGTTGGCGGCTCTTTGCCACTAGTTTCATGCCATCAATTCTGCCCTGGTGGATGCTATGTGGGTCACTCCTGTTTCTGTGGTTACCTAGTCCAAGGCTCGTGTTTCCTAGGCTGTCTTGACTGCCTGCAGTTCCTCTTCCTCTCTGGTGAGACCGTTTTTCTCTTCTGTGGGTAGTTAGCTTCAGAGGAACCGTAAGGGGCTCCCCCTAGAAAGCTAGTGTAGAATGTAGTAAACTGCCAATTTCTGGGTGAACCATGATGCCTCCCTGATTCTTCCCCTTCCCTTCTAGGTCGTCAGTTGGGGTGTTTCATGTGTGCATCTGCTCCATAACAGACTGCTTGAGCCAGTGGACAGCATGAGCCCCAGCTCCCCCTGTGTGGGGGTGCCTAGTTCAAATCAAATTCAAAGTAGGTTGAACTGTACTCCAGTGCTGGTGCAGTCTAGCAGTTGGGAGCCATGTCAATGATCCATCTTCAGGAAGCCACCAGGACTCACCCAGAAATAGGCATTTTATTACATTCAATGCTGGTTTTCTGGAAGGAGCCCCTTGTGGCTCCCTGAAGTTATAATGCTGATACAGTTCTTTTAGGCTTACTGGGCACCATGAGCCAGAATCTGCTTACTTCTAAAGAGGTGCAGAGAGCAGTGGCACTATGATAAAACTGTCATTGAATTTTAATCATGTCTACTAACATTGTGGAAGCACCCACAAAGTCAGTGAGGCAAAACAGACCACTGCTGGTTATAAGTAAATGTCGATGACTCGGACTCACCAAAAGCACTTTCCCAACAATGTAAATAAACATTAAAAAATTTATCAAACTAGAGCAAGCTTGTTCACCCTCTTCCCCCTTTCCTCCTTTGGGGGTGGAGGGGGGAGGGTGGAGGGAGGCAGACAGGGTCAGTAGTTCCCTCTTATTTGCTTTGGCTCCCATGTTCTGCTTCAACTAAGTGGTGGTTTTCTGGGTGGAGCCCTGTTGGCTCCCTGAAGCTGTCCCACTGATTCAATGCCATACTACTAGGTGCCATGAGTCGTGGAGTTTTATTGGCCTTGTAACACGGGGGGGGGGGGGGGGGGTTCTCGAATGATCTTTCCTGCTTTTCCTCCCTCTACCCAGCTTGCCGGGTTTGGGTTCCTGGTGAACTGGAGGAAGTTCCATCTGGTTCCCTCACAGGTTCAGACCTGACTGGGTCTTGTGTGGGACTCGGACCGGTTCCTTTTCTCTCCCTCCAGTGTCTCTCCTTCAGCTGCAGTGCCACATGTGCTTGTTTCTGGGGGGCTCCCAGGTCACCTGGCGGTTGCTTGAGGGTTTTTGCGCGAGCCTGAACTTTGCGATCATGGTCTGCCCGCTGGGTCAGGTTTGGCTTCGTCGGCTGTTCTGGTACCTTCGGGGACATCCCTTCCCCCTCTCTCGCGATTGCTGGGTTTGAGCCCCAAGGGCCTTGCGTCAACTGCTGGGTCACCGGCTTCCTCTTCAGGTTTTTCGGGGTTCAGTGCCTTGGTGCCTACCCTGCTTGATGGGGGTTCTGGGAGTTCTACTTCCCAAGCCTGGCCCGAGGCCAGGCTTGACTTGTGAGAGTTTGGTCCACTAGGCTGTTGCTTGCAGCGGCCTGCAGGCCCACATACCCACCACAGCTCGATTGGTCCGGCACTCCTTGGAGGAAACTATCTAGTTTCCTCTTGAAAATGTCCACTGTTGTTCCAGCAATATTTCTTATAGTCGCTGGGAGGATGTTGAACAACTGTGAACCTCTGATGTTTATACAGTTCTCTCTAATTGTGCCTATGGCACCCCTGCTCTTCACTGGTTCTATTCTGCATTTTCTTCCATATCGTTCACTCGGGACGTTGTTATTTTACTGTGCAGATTTGGGACCTGGCTCTCCAGTATTTTTTCCACGTGTATATTATTTGATATCTCTCCCGTCGTCTTTCTAGCGAGTACACTTGGAGAGCTTTGAGACGATCCCAATAATTTAGATGCTTTATCTCGTTTATGTATCCATTATATGTTCTCTGTACTCCCTCTATTTCAGCAATCTCTCCTGCTGTGAATGGGGAAGTGAGTACTGAGCAGTACTTAAGACGGGACAGCACAGGTGATTTGAAGAGTACAACCATTGTGATGGGATCTCTGGATTTGAAAGTTCTCGTAATCCATCCTATCATTTTTCTGGCTGCCGCAATATTTGCTTGGTTATGCTCCCTAAACGTTAGGTCGTCAGACATCATTATTCCCAAATTCTTTACATGTTGCCTTCCTACTATGGGCAAATTTGATTGCATTTTGTACCCTGTATTATGTTTAACCACCGTGCTGCACCAAGTTTATTGTGAAATTTCCCCCAGCTATCATTGGATGATAGCTTCAGGAAGCATCTGGGGCTCACCCAGAAATTGGCATTTCATTACATTCAGTGCTGGTTATTTGAGTCTGCAGGTATTGGAAGTAGCTAGATGTGGTCTGTTTTGTCTTGCTGATTTTCTGGGCACCTTCCCTGGTGGTGACATAAAAAAGATAAATGCCACTGCTCCCTGTGCATCTGTGAGAAGATTCTGGCACTGGGTCTCCGGTAGGCCAAAGAACTCTGTGAGTGATGGCAACTTTTGGACATTACACTCAATGGAGCTGTTAGCTCCAGGAAGCCACCGGGGCTTACCCAGACATTAGTGTAAAATTACATTTAATGCTGATTTTTTATTTATAGGCTGAGCGGAAAGCAATTGCTGAAAGGATCCGTATTGAGCATCACAGAGATCAGGAGACTAAGAGGAGAGTGAAGAATGCTGCCAAGGCTGTACCTCGAGGCAAGGGAGAAGTTTCAAAAATGTCAGATATGTTGCCTAAAGGTGGTGGGGGATGAGGGTAATACAGAGTCAGTTGCCTGCTGTGAGCCATGGTGAAGATTTCTCTTATGATGTACTGAAGCAATAATTGTAAAGTCAGATATATACATTACTGTTTAAGTATTGGTAAATAAGTTTGGGTAAAGTATTTTGACATACTTTAATTTTATGAATTTTGCTAACTTTATGAAAATTTACAGCTGAACTACAAATGTACTGTTGAGTGGCTATGACAATTAAGATAAAGCTGATGGTTCATTGTAAGAGTTCGAATAATGGCTTATTTTGGTGGCTGACTTGATAGTGTGTGATTTGTTTGTAATGTAGTTATATTGTGAATAGTTTTCAAATATTCTAGTGCTCTTTATTTGCATTCACTTTCAATAAATTTTTAAGTGTCCTGTATTTTGGTATATAGTGTGTAAAAATGTGATTATGACAATCAAAGCTCACTAATTTGGGCCACATGGGCTAACCCTAATCCAAATTATATTTACAGCAGATTCAAATTATTTGATTTTCATCTTGCCTTGGTGGAGTTAACACCTAGCTGTCTTGATCACTGAAAGACTGAATTCTGAACATTAACCTAACCATAAAATCATGGTACAAATCCTTGTATTTTATGTATTTCCCCATTATTTATATAATATCAGACTCGGTGCTTGTGCCTATCCCAGATTCTCATGAAACACTTACATTGGCACAACCATTTTTGCAAAGTTCAATGATTCTTCAGTTAATCCGTAATTGATAGATTAACTTGCTTCTTTTTAATATATTCGTGTTAATAGCTGCTGCCATCAGACTTGTTCTAGGCAAAAAAAGATTTAAGTGTGTATAAAATTAAAAAAAAATTAGGAAAGAAAATCTTTCAGTTACAGACTGCCACTTTGTTATACACAGTATAAGTAGCAAATAATAATATTTGCTATTATTTTACATATACAGTACAGTACTGTTTTAATAATATACATAATGTTTTAATACATTATTTTAATGTAATTGTGCTATAAACAAAGGCCGCCACATGTCGTCTATTAACCCGACAGCAGAGCCCAATAATTCAGATTTTTACCCGTATTAAATTAAGAAAAACTCTAACGCAATTTTGGCTGAATTACCCAGAGATTCTGGTTACAAAACTCCAAATTAGGGAGCTTTTACTGTATTTCAAAATGTAAATAACATATGAGGTATAATTCATTATTTTAGTAAAAATATATGTTAACCATTACCTTTATATATTACTATGAAGTTAGTAAAATTTTAACTTCATTTAGTTTTGTAAATGACTTAATTGTAAGATATGAGGAACTTACTATTCCAATATTGCTTGACTTTTCTAAAATAAAAATAAAAAATTTGTGTTTTAGCTTGTTCTATAGTGTATATGAAGCTAGTGTACAAAAGACCCTAGAGGCCAGTATACTAGTGGAAGCCTTTCACTAAAGCCACAAGCTAATATCTTGCCTTTATTATAACACTACTACTAATTTACTGAATAATTATCTATTGAAATGTAAAATTTTCTGCACTGTTTGTTTGTTTTCTAACCTCTTATGATGCGATCTCTCTCAAGGTCAAACATGATCAGAGGCGAAAGTGGATGCTCTAGTCAGGACAGCTAGCTAATTCTGTGATATATTTGAGATATGGATGTGAATTTATCAGGTATTCTTTACAGTAAGGATTGTTTTTGCTAGATTTTACATATAATGTAAAACAAAGAGGAATGGGCTTTTCATCTTCTATCTCTAGATTCTTGTACAGTAATTACTTAAGTGTAGTGGCAGGATGAGAGCTACACTCGTGGTGTCCAGTCTTCCCAGCACTCTGTCTTATAACACTTAGAAACTACTGATGGTTTTGGCTTCTACAACTGTTACGGCCCTATTGGGTCGCAACTGGGTTCTCCTCTGATGTTATTAGAGTTTGGGTATCCGGCCCCAAGTTAGTAGTGGCTTTCAAGGGGTGTGTTCCGTAACGCAAGTAAATTAAAGGGGAAGGGATACAAATGCTCAGATATATATATATAATCACCACCACCATAAATAAATATATAAACTGTCACACGGGGGGGGTATAATTACACAATGTACAGAATCGTCTTCCTCTGAAGACACGGGATGCTCCACGGTGCTCACGATGAGTAGCCCAGGTTCTCTTCGTCGTGGCCCACGATGAATCCTCGGATTCTTTCGGCGAATCTACCCCGGCCACAGGCCAGCCAAATCACAGTCCCTCTGGGTGGACCGTCGTGGAGGCCTTCAACCACAAATCCAGCCTGTAGCTGGCAGATTCCAATCAGCTCTGCTGTGTAGGCCACTCCACGATCGATGCTAGGGTTGCGAGCCCTAGGCAGGAGCCTTGTGTGATTCCGCAGATCACTCTCCTCTCTTCGCACCACAGTGGCTAGTCTCTTCCACCAGCCAGCCCCCAGATAAGACGATTCCTGGTACTGCCACATCACAGGCAGGCTAACACACTCAACATTGTTCGTCCGGGGGTGACTAACAGCTTCTGCAGCAAACACGTGGAGAGACTATGGCTGCCTTGGGTAGACTGCCCCATCGTCGAATACAGCAGTCCCAGGTCGACTCTGTAATCAGACACGTCATTAGTGTTGGGGACACTCTAGGGCACCTCACTTACAGGCTTAGACACAAACGTCCACCTATCCACTCCATATATGGCGTTGCTGCCTAAGCGCCACCTCACCAGAGGTCAGCAGCGGCTACGTTACGAGCTGATTAAGACGGGAAACCGGCCCCTGTGGCCGGTATATCCTGTCCTTACTAGATGGCGTCGTCCATTTGGAGGGGGTTTCGGGAGCAGAATGGCAGATGGCGTGGTCGTCACAGCTCCGTGCTACGACGCTGGGCTCGGGTCCGTAACATTTTCATTTGACTTGTTCCAACCATTTACCGCTTTGCAAACACGAATTTTCTTATTTTCTTTGGCAGAATTCTCTAGTTAGCTTAAGTACTGTATATGACCTGTTGTTCTTGAAATTCCAGGTCTCAAGAATTCTTCCTTATCAATTTTGTCAATTTCCGTTACAATTTTCTACGTAGTGATCATATCGCCTCTTTTTTTCTTATCTTTTAGCTTTAGCATATTTATTGCCTCCATCCTCTCCTTGTAGCTTTTGTTTTTCACTTCCACGAGGCATTTAGTTGCATATTTTTGCACCTTTTCTAATTTGTTGATGTAATTCTTTAGATATTGGCACTATACAACTGCTGCATATTCCAACTTTAGTCTCAAAAATGTCATGAACAATTTCTTTATTGTTTCACCATCTATGCATTTAAAAGCAATTCTGAAATTGGAAAGAGTAACAAGGGAACATTAAACCCCCAGAATCTTCAACAGGTAGGCTCCTGTTGACAATGTTCTTCATGTGGTCGTCAGGTGACAGTTTTTCACTTCTAGATCTCTTCCGTTATCATAATTTTTTAAAGCTTTTTCCACATAATTTGTAGGTTGTGTGGTCTATTCTCTTATTATGTCACATTCAGTAACATTTCATCTGTTCAGATTAAATACCATTTTCCAAGTAGTGCTCGTACACTTTTGTCCAGGTCTTCTTGAAAGGCCTGACAATTGTCCGAGTTACTTTTATCTACTTTTATTTCCTTACTAGCTTGACATCAGAAAAAATGTTTGC